>NW_017305601.1:819995-824133 GCF_001594115.1 Trachymyrmex septentrionalis | reverse complement strand
CACACACACACACACACACACACACACACACACACACACACACACACACACACACACACACACACACACACACACACACACACACACAAAACCACTTCACGGAACTCTTAAATTGCTCGCAAGAAACGCAAGCCGCTTTTTCGACCGAGTACTCGGTGCCGTCTGCTGGTTTGGACAGCGTCTTAAAGAGAGGCCGTCCAGCCCGATTAGATCCGTGGCTTGTGCGGACGGGGAAGAAAACTTGAGGGCAAGACGCTGCGGAAATTACCGTCACAGACCGTTGGAGGTCGTGTGTCGGTGCCTAAGGGAATTAACGAGAGCGGTTGAGCCGAACTCGGAACGCGCTCTGTGAAGCAAAAAAAAAAAAGAAGAAAGCGAGACCGTAGTTTACCCGTGAAACCTGCAGCGAAGTAAATTGAAAATTACGATGAAGTTGAGTCATGCGGAAGCGCCAGTATTTTTATGCATGTCCTTCCATCATTGTTTCACTTCAGACCTGAGATAAGCTCGTGGAGAGACACACACTTCAAGCGTTTTATTACATATTAATTTTTCATGACATTGCATTACTGTTGTTCACGGAATTGACATTAAAAAAACAAGTATGCTAATATATCTGTACCGTCATTCTAGATTATATTTCGTAAAAAAAAGATAAGTAGTCCACGGAAGGTGATAAAATATTTTCTCCTTTCAAGAAAATATTTCGCGCCACGAGGAGAGAAACGTTTCTCAGTTGGCTGATAATTTTCTAATTACATGGATTACGACGCATTTAAGCAGATTTAATAAAAGCGACAGCGACTATAAATATTTTAAGAGGCGACGAGAATTTTCCTGAAACCTCTCCGGAATCTGCGTGTTATCGTTCTCCACGTGCGACTTATTCAAACACCATCCTGTCAAAAGCGACATCAGGAACTCCGTTCCACTTAACGGCGACGTTAATGAAAGCTGGTCTATTTACTCTTCTCACACCTTCAAAAGAAATCGTGGGACGCGGATGAGTTATTAAATGCACGAGCATCGTCAGTGCACGCGTAGCATTTTATCGGAGATTTTTGTGACGCTCGCGAGAAATTTGGAAAAAACCGGAAGTCCCATTCCTCGTCAGCGTAGCGGAGTTCCCCGATCAAATATGATTCTCGCGTAAATTCATTTCCGTGAGAAATGCGTGAAATAATACGCTAAAGTTTGCCCAGAACGACAAAAAGCAGGCCGATCTGGCTAATTTCATTGGAGGATCCAGAAATTTGTCAAGTTTGCACGCGGCAAGCGAATTTTTTTTTTTTAATCAAATATGAAAAGATAAAGTATTTAAATTAAATCGGTATTCAATTCGGAAAGTGTTATTTAAATGTATAATTCGTAAAACATTTAAAATTATATTAATACAAAAAAGGAATAATATAACGGGATTTATGTATATTTTTTATACCTATATAAGAGATTTTTAAATAAAAAAATATTTTTGATATTAAAATTGTGCTAAGCATAAACTAAAATTATAATTAAGCATTATAATAAATATATTATATATATATATAATATTTTGCATAAATATTTTTAAAAAAGGAGACTCCATGATCTCTACTGTGGATTCGTCAGTGACTGATTTAATATCGCGAGAGAAATTTCTGCCGCGCCTCGCGATAGATCGCGAAGATAATCGACACGCTCAGTGACACGGAACGCATTAAAAGATCTGCTCGACGAAACTCGCTGAATTGTCTCGGACAGGCATAGCGATTTTTCTCTCGCGACTCGCTGATTGTCCGACAAGTCGCATAAATCCGAGATCAACTTCGCGGCAGGCGTATAATTTCCGAAAGTGATTTCACGCAGGTAACGATCGCGCGCGTATGCGGATAATTACGCGCCAGCTGCGGTTTCTGCTGTTTTTAAAGAGCAAACGGCTATTAATACTTTCTCGGAAATTTTAAGGTATTCCTGATTACACAACACATAATAAATTGCTTCTATAAACTTATCTTCTTTTTATTATTTCTAAGTGTTAAATTATGTTACACCCCGCGATATATGATTAGGTTCTTATACAATAAAACGAAAAGACGGAGTAGAAAGAAATAAACCGTGCATTAATATTTCTACAAGAGATGTTTCTATCTCAGATCATTAAAAATATTTATGTATACAAAGAAGTTAACCATTTATTATTACGACGTATACTTCGGTTAATTTTTTAACTATCTTCAGCGAGGAAAATTAAAAATATCGCAGTACATACTTCGGGAAAATTATATTAGAATAAATTAAATTAATTAGAATTATAATTAGAATAAATCCTGTTCTGTTACACAATTATAATAATTAATAGTTCCTACACAATTTAGCGCCTATACCTTCTAACCCATTTTTATTACACTCGATTATAGAGAGTCTTAATTGTATCTTGTTTAAATTATTGATTACGTTGTGATTCTTACCTTGTAATTTATGTATTTCTAAATTAACAAAATTAATACGAGGACGCTATTAGACTAATTATGAATGCTTCGTGGAATCATCTTCATGTGCTTAAGGATGGATGGCAAATGAAAGCTTTCCGGAGCTCTTGATATTATCATCGAGGACACAACTTTTCAGGGTGCTTTAGCATTCGGACAATTATAAATTCTGCCATCTGTAATCCAACGCATCTCTGATATCTATGGATTTTTTTGGTGAGAAATCCGATAACGTTATCGCTCGGGCGTTTGCGTAATGCGATGTTTTTTCGACGTCATAAAATTCCAGCTGATCTCCCATTAGAGGGGAGAGTCGCGAAACACCGGCATCACCGATTTGCCTTTGATCTCTCTGAATGCATCAAATCTATACAATCGCGCGCGCGCGCGCGCGATTCATTCACTCATGCCATTAACGTAATAATAACCGTGTGTAATCAAATTGGCAACGCTAATTTCGGTAATGGCCATATTCCGCCGTGCAAAACGAAAGAATGTTGATTCGTTTGGTGGGTGTTCCACACGCGCGCGCGCGAATTGTAATTAAGTGCACGACGTCGTTATCTTTTATATACACGCACGTATACGGTTACATTATTACATCGTGATTACCGGCCACGGGAGGGATGAGGGAATGTCGTTTCGCGCTTTATCGACGCGACTTTTCGCACGATGGGCGTTAATAATTCGTTCGCGAAGACCGAATTGTTTCCCCGTTAAATTGACACGGTGTGTTAAAGCAGCGGACGCCCGCCGGGTGACCGGCATTTCGCAAACTATACGGATTACCGCGATTCCATTAATATACGTACATCGAACGCGCGCGCCCCGGCGTTATTTCACGAAATAATGCGGTGGCGAAATTAACGCGCATATTACATTCTGGCGAAAATAATCTTCTCCCGAATGCGATGGTAATTCGATGTGTTTGCGTTAAGTGCATTTAAATGCCTAATCGAATTCACAAAGACACTTGAGACTCACTAAGGCCATGCTTAATTGTGGCAAGCACATCTTTACAAGTCAAATGGCACAGATGTTATAAAAGAGAATAGATGGAATATCGTACACTGCAATTTTGCGTAAATTATTTCATGCATACGATTCTAATTATTCAGGGTTAATTAAAAATTCAGGGTTTTATCTAACATCTTGTATGTAAAATTCACCTGTTCCTCAAATGTCTCTTCAATGTTACTTGATGTTTCAGTAATGTTAATTGCCAATACAAGAGCTCTAATTAAGTTGGCCTCGAGCACTTACGAGGTATCATACGCGTGTCTCAGAAGTATTATTGGAACAGCGAAAAACATTTTGCAATAGTAATTAGAATATCACACAGCTAAAGATAAATATCTTGCAACGTGGCTGCACTATTTATATTAAGAATCTTTATTTTGGACCACATATGTAAAAACCACAATCAATACTAGAAAAGTGCCTATTATGAAGCTGGATCTTCATCGTTTTAAAATAATTCAATCTTGAATTACTAATATACACTATATATGTACATGCATGTATACCATATTGTAGTAGTTTTTAAAACTGCGCGTCGAATTGTTTTTCCAGACTATAAGCGCAATCAAAACTACTTTAGTAATTGCGAATTAAATTAACAAGCAATTTAATAATTTGGTGCTACCATCAAGTATCATATTATGTTATTA
>NW_017305601.1:806632-819895 GCF_001594115.1 Trachymyrmex septentrionalis | reverse complement strand
ACTACTTTAGTAATTGCGAATTAAATTAACAAGCAATTTAATAATTTGATGCTACCATCAAGTATCATATTATGTTAATATGTTGAAACTGTTAATAAATTTATTGCGAAAAATATTTATGTGACTATATAAACGTATCTATTGTATTCCAAGAATAAAAAACGCTAAGTAAAATAAAGTGTCATTAAATATTCTTAACACCATTAGCGTCGTAAATATTATGATTCTAATCTACGCCCTTAAAGTAAGTTAAAATAAATATCGCCGTCGAATAACACCTGTCTACTTTAGAAATCCCTTTTATAATTTTATGAGAATTCTATTTACAATTTTTAGTTGTAATGAAAAAGAGTATTATGATGTAATAAAGAGGAACAAAAAATCAAGATGCACGATATGTAAAAATATAAATAGCATCCTGAAATCTGATGTGAATCGTAAATTACTCGAAGTGTAATTAACTCAAAACACATCATATCATACGTAACGTTTCACAATTTTGTTGATAGAATATTTTGTATCGCATAGAATAATTATCAATACATTATACATACTTGCAATTATTTTTTTTAAGCAACTTAGATACGGTACAGATATAACGTGATCTTCGAGAGTTTTCAAAATCTAGTGTAACAGCAAACGCACTTGTGTATTTGTGTGTACATGTATTAATATTCAGATCAGAAAATAGATATCTGTGATTTATTCAGTCGCAATGCGACAATTGCCTCGCGCACTATGCATATTTAATGTATCACATGTAACGTTCGTCTTTCTCGCGCCGCTTCAAAGACATAAAAGCTCACTTACTCTGCAATTTAATTGGAAAAAAATTTCTATCAGCCCTCTTTTCCCTACTTTTTATTAGTATCAAGGCTTAATTACGCAAACGATTTTTTTATGGGTTGAAAAAAAGTTGTGATTCACGAGAGAAATGTGTCGCACGTACGCGTGCTTAAAAGCCATCATTCAGACGCGCGTTATGCCTCAATTGCGTGTACGAAGAAGTATATACGCTGTTCCGCATTTCGCTGACACCGGGCGCTTCACGCTCCCTGACTGCGTGAATAAATGAGTGCGACGTACGTAAATAATATGTTCCTTATTTATTACACCGTTGAGTTAAAATTATAGAATTATGATTTACGATCGCGCGCGTGAGCACGTCTGTGAGGACGTAACGTTGATTTAACGTTACATTAATGCGTTACGGCAGACAGGCGAGCGCCTTCGCGTCCCACGTGAATTGTTATTATTAGAAATGAGATTAAAAATATGTTGTAAGCAGCACTGATAACAGCTAACTGCATGTTCAAATATTTTATCAGTGACGTCACAGTATAAACGTAACCGAAACTTTTTTTTGCACTGCAATCGAAATTAATACCTATAAGCGCAACAAAACATGACAGTATCGTAATGTAATCGAAAAACTTTATAATACATTTCTGAACTTTTATAAATACTTTAAAATATAACAATGCACAACGAAACAAACAATCATGTGATATTAACGAACAAATAAAAAAGTCAAAATGTATTTATTTTACTTAAAAAATTATATTTTTAAAGTAAATAATATTCAATATTTTTTTATCATATACGATAATATGTCATATTGTTATTAACTCAGAAAGAGAGAAAAACAACAAATGTAAAATAATACTTCACTTATTTTATACATATATATATATATATCCAATTTAAAAATTTTTGTAATTCTATTTCTCACATACAGTGTCTTTTTGCATTTTTATCTATAGATTAAATTTTATAATTGTTTATAGATTAAATTCTTTCTGTTCCGTTAGATATATATTTCGTGATGTTATGACACATTCGCTGTTTTTATGCATACAATGTTTATTAAAAGTCATCATAAGTGATAACGAGCGATGAGAATTAATAGATATACTTTAGTAAATAATAGATATTATTGCGACTTAAGCATATTTAAAGAATCATTGTAAATTATCTCATTAATATAAATTCTAATTTTAGTTTTATATATTGTAAAAAATACAGAACATTTTTTAATGTTTATAAGAAACTGTAGAACTATGAAAATGTTAGTGGAATTATTATTTTTTTTTTTTTATTTTGATAAAGTGTGTTAATTTCACAGATCGGAAGTTACAGCACAACGCATAACTTTCGATTATGCACGACAACTAATGCTCGGACGATTCCGATGGCGCGTAACTTAATGTTATAGCTTAGGTCGTCGGACATAGATTCGTCCGACATAGCTAATTACTTTTTCTCCGTCTTCTGCAATTAGGCGGTTTCATAGCTGTCTTTATTGCAGAATTCAGTGAGATTCTAAGCTCTCAAGCGGACCATATATGATATTACATTGAAAAAAAAAATTGTTAATTTGACTGCGCTTATAGTTAGTACTGCGATTTTTTAATTCAAGTATTTGTGTATTTAGGTATATATGAGTTATGTCAACAAAATCTTGTAATTTTTAAAACAGTTATTTGTTTGAATTAATAAATATTTATTTGGCAGCCCATAATCGCCGTATTTAGTGGAATCAACTAATATTTTTTTAAATCAACAACTTTCTCAGTGTAGCAAAAACGTACAGTCAAAGTCGAAGCGCGAGAGCGAATCCTGCAGTTTTGCGTTTTTGCAGTATTCGAGTTTAAATAACGTGATGGTGGACTCGAGTGCTAAAAACAATTATAGATACCGTTACGATACAAAAAAAAATAATGTAAAAAAATAACCACATCTAATCAATCTATATCTGTGTTAAATTGCTTAGTTTCAAAGTAATATTCACATTATGTTGCTTACTAAGCAATTCAACTACATAAATCGATTGATTAGATGTGGTTATTTTTTGACATCACATTTATTGTGCATTTAATACGTGATTGAACCAAGTTTTTGCAATTACCTACATAAAATGAGTCCGTGACTTTTATGATTACTATCCAATTCAATGAAATGATATCTACATACTGAATTGATTAAGATTCATGGATACACATTAATTATAAATTTTATATGTCCCGTTCCTATTATATCGATATTATCGTGTTTAGACGATTGCATGGACACACTATATTTTACGATACTCGCAGTTTCACATATCACAAATATTTCATGCAGAATTCTGACGTGAAGATTGAATTATTCCACTGAATTCGTCGTATTGAAATAACAACCAAACTGCTGCAAAAAACGTACATCTATATAAGATAAAATCGCATTTAATGAAACGAGAAACGATTTACTTTATAAGCAGATAATCAATCTTCGCGTTTACATTATTTCATTTATCATTATACCTCACTTTTATTCATCGATTATAATACTTAATATTCCCTGCAGCATATAAACTTGAAAATGAAAATATCTAAGAGATGAGAATTTTTATCGTAAAGTACTTTATTTTAGATTTATTTCCAATATAATCTAACAATAAAACTTCAATCTCTGTTTATACGTTTTTAAGGAGATAATAAAAAGACGAACAATTTCAAATTTATACCGATATTAATTTTCTCAATTTCTGAAACTCCATCACCGGAATTTCCAAAATCGCATCACCGTTGCATTGTTAGGCTTTAAGCTGTATTACGCATCGTATTTCTTCGTGCAAAACTTCGAAGGTGCCGTCACGTATTATCAATCGTCTGTCATTTATTACCGAGACGTATCTCACTTCCAGTAAAAACAAAAATTACACGGGACTTTTCCTTTCCTTTACGTGCGGATTCATTGACGTGATCTATAGTGAGTGCCTTCGGCGGGGAATCGGACTGACAGAGAGTGGGAGATGAATTATAAAGTAGCGGTTCTACAGTGAGAGGTCTTACAGTTATATTTTGCCCGTTTGCTGCATCAAAACCGCGCGTTGCACGTGCGAGCTTTTACCGGGTCACGTGTTTACCGGAGTGCATCGACGAAAGATTCATCAAGAGGAGAGCTGTGCTCCCCAGCCAGTGTAACGTTAGTATTATTTGTTTGTTTGTTTTTTTTTTTTTTTTTTTGTAAAATATTTCACAAGTCAGAGTTAATCCGCGTTATTTTTTTTTCCTGACTTCTTTTCCCATTGATCCCAATTTGCCATTTTAATCCCCCTCGGCAACACCTGCGTTATCGCGATATCCAAATTGTATGACTGTTAACGCTCGAGAACTCATCCCGCTCTCGCAGAAAAAGGTTTCGGAGTACGAGGAGCTTATCGATTTGTGTCTGCGCTAACCGCGGACCCTATCGTGTTTTTTGCCTCTTTTTTTCCTCCCCCTCCCTCCTCTCGCTTTTTTGCACAATCTCGTGTTGTAGCTCGGTTGCAATAAATCATACGCGCATTCGCCATATATGTTCAACAGTTTGATGTGTGTACATTATAAATGGTGGACATAAAACGCGATCCCATTCGTGTCATTCGTGATTCACGTGACCCGGGGGGGATTTCGACGTTACGAAATTAGCGCATGTTAATTAACATCGGCACGATTTTCGCGGAGGTGGTGGTCCCTCGCATCGGCGGAAGGAGTAATATGCGATTCTCGTACGGCGCACGAACGACAAATTATGTAAATTGATCGCGATAATCATTGCGCTTAGATCGCGACGACTCTTTGTGGGCCCCGTATTTCGTTTCTCCGGGCGCAAATGCACGCGCGTAATGGTACAGAAAGGCAGTAGTGTTAATTAGGGATGAATTAATTAACACGCTCGGTTAATTACAATGCTATTAACTATTCCCGTTAATTAAAGGGAATATTTATTTATGTTAAACGCCGTGCTCCTCCGCTGCGTGCGTGTCGCCGCGGACGAAAGCTTATGGTAATTAACCGAGCGACATAGATTGCGCGTCTAAAAAAAAAAAAAAAAAAAAACAAGGAATCCAATCATCGATGGGTCTTAAATTCGATCGCGAAATATTGGATTAATATATTATACATTAATACGGCAGATTCCTTCGCTTAAGGTTAAACGATGTAAGTATAGGTTTCCACTCGGCAGGTATTTCCTTCGCGTCAAGTTTCTCGGAGGCGGAAAAGTGAGTTTACGCGACAGTTTCGATAAAAGTCCCTGACTCCGATTAACTTGCAACGGATATGAACATTAACTGCCTCTGAAAAAAACTAGAAATCGTGCGAAATGTCGTAGTGACAGGCAGCTAGTAAACGCCAATTAAATATGATTTTGTACGATAGTTGGAATTGCGGGCTCACGTGCCGTCATGCGACGCGTAAATCGTGGCTTTACGTGGTTTCGCGTTATTGCGCTTCCATGCATTGATCTGTTAAGTGTACCAAATATCGCAATCAATTTACGATCACACTCTCGCCGTCGTCTCTTTTTACAATCGACAGATACATATACATGACGGGGGATAAATGTAACAATAACATTTAGAACAGCAATCATGATAGAGACATTCTGCATTCTGCTACATATATTCCGATCTCTCAACTTTATCTCACTTTAATGTAGTATATACAATAGAATAGATTGCTAGGATTACGGGCATGCATTTTACGGGCAAACTATTAAAAGAATATCAAAACCGCATATCAATATACACAAAAATCATATTAATTAGAATACGACGCAACATTCGGTTATTATTGCACGTCTAGACTTGAATTCTCTCATGAGTTTGATTGGAAGGAAGTTTCGAAATTCTAGATAAAGAAAAATTTTTACACAAAAGATTGATTTCAGAAATGATTTTGAAAAAGAAATAAATTAACAATTTGAATACTAAAACAATGAAACGGAATCTCTTGATCCGCTGTATTTGAATTTATTCAAAAAGACATGATGCATCCAGAGAAAGGTTTCTTCGATTCAAAGAAATGTTTCTTTGTTAAAGAAAAAATTTTTTTGATTTGAGCATCATTTTTTTTAATTTAAACATTATTTTCTGAAATTAAAATAAAAGAATTTATTTGATTTAACAAAATTATGTTCAAATCAAAGAAAATTTTTCTTTAACTGTATAGCAAAGGAACATTTCTTTGAATTAAAGAAATCTTTCTCCGTGTATGTTTGCCTCTTTTTGTTGTTCTTTGAAATGGTCGCGTTCAACAGACTCAACTGTTGCGAAACAAATCCGTAAGCGCTCGCTGCTATTGGTGTATTCTTCTAAATCATCCAATAGCAGCGAGCGTTATGAAGTCTGCTGAACGCAACCATTATTTATATACGCCTCAGTTTAATCACGACTTTCACACGTGCTTGAGCGTTCGATCCGTTACGTGAATAGCGGATTTACCTAAGCATTTGTCATGTAAGTAAAAAGTTTCGTTATTATCATCAAAATTGTTATTTCTAATTTATTTATAGGGTAACTGTCTCTATTAATGTGCTTTTTAGCCAATTTGCTTATTACTGAATTAATTATTAAATATTGTAGCTTTAATTTTATCTGCTTGCAATCAAATTTTCAACTACTTCTTTTTCTTATAATATTTCTTTAATCTAAAAAATGTTAATACTTTACAATGTTTTTGACAAAAAATAAAAAATAAAAAACATGTTTTTGATCCTATTATTGAGTCGTCCAAGTGGCGATGGCCCTGTTAATGTGCCCCCAATTTGGGTGTCTATCCACATTTGACTCATTTTAACATATAGTTATTAAAACAGGTAATAAATTTAAGCTAATTGTTTAAGTTAATATTACATAAATCATTATTTCAATTATATTTATTTTAATGTACGCTCATATAACATAACATTCTCAGCTCCAAGACACATTAATGAAGGAATGGATTCACATAAATCTCTCATATCTGTCGAAAAATATTTAAAATACTTTAATACTCAAAAAATAAAATATTATCTTCGGTATCGTATGCATTAATAATTTATATAACTTAAAAAAAAATATTTTTTCTTATTTATTCGTGCTAGTTTTCTTTATGACTTATCAAAATACAAAAGCACTAATAGGGACAATTTAAGCAATTATGACAGTTACCCTATTCTCTCATTTAATTTGGAAATTCACTTAGCATGCGCTTGGATAATACGCTATTAAAAATTTATAAAATTATAAAATTTAATGTAGTATTAAATTATACAAGCTTCCGTTACATAATTTTAATTTCATGACATTACATTAAATTTAATGTGTTTGCAACTGAAAAGTATATTTGTGTACATGTACATGACATTTTAAGTACTCTTCATAAAATTTTATATTAATTTGCAAGAAATTTAATGGATATATTCATTACATTTAAGGTTTATTGTTTTTAAATTTAGTTTTCAGTTATCTCATAACTACAAGTTTCGGTTACATATATTACTTAAATTCAAAACATTTAACTGTATGTATATTTTTGTAAAATATCTTGCACAATACTAATCTCGTCACAGATTATTTTCTCTTAATGTCGCGTTTTATATGACGACTATATTCAATATTGAGCCGTTTTCTTTATTTTGATTCTTTTGATGTAAAGAAAAGGATCAGAACCGTCTATAATTTGTTGTATTATATTAATAAATAAAATTCATTTACACGCGTTTATCTTGACTCTTATTGGCACTATTATTTACTGATATATTCTGAATTATCAGTTAATAAAAACAATAGCAAAATAATCTTTTTTGTGATGCTTTCATGTCATGAAAGACGATTTTGCTTACATATAACTTTAGCTATAGGTACAGATCTGAAAATAATTTTGTTGGATCATCAAAATAAATACGTAGAATCCTCAAGCTAGCAGCTCCTCAAAACTTTTGCAGCTTATCATGTTTGAGAGATTCCTCTCAGAAATTATTTTAATAGTTCAACAAAATTACTTTCAGATCTCATCCAGCTAAACTTTTAGATGCTTCTTCTCGTTTGTTCTATTTAATAATATAATACAATTATCGTTCAGCTGCAGATACTCTAATGATAATTATTGTTCGCAGAATGTCGTCGTTCGATATGTCAGTCGGTCCAACATGCCCGATATCAGGACCGAGCCTTGCCCAAGGTTGTCCGGGAGCACAATATTTGATATTTATGACGATATTGGATATGCTTATACGATCCCAGGAGAAGGTGTCTCAAACGTGCGAGCGTGTAAAGCCAAAAATTCTGCCTGAGTACCAATACGATTTCATCGTCATCGGCGGTGAGTAAACAGATTTTAATTTGTTGATTAACTTCAAAGCGTGCACGTTATCAAAGTGCAGGAATTAATAAATGAAAATTTTTTTCTATATTCATTCATCTTACATTGTCGCGAGATTTTTTTGCGCTATCACAAATTACCTACTAAAAACGACGCCGTCAAACAGAAAAGCATTTATCATTTTTTAAACCTTCTAAAATATTTTTAAATACACAATTTGAATTTGTGCCAATTTTCAGTACTTTTACTTTTACAATTTTTTACTCTTAGTATTCACAATCGAATTAATATAAAAACGGATCCGTGGAAGAATCGAACAAAAAAAATCATTTTTTATTTTTTAAACTTTTTGAAATATTTTAAAGTACAAAGAATAAATATGTGCTAATTCTTAATATTATTATTTTTAGAATTATTCTCAATACGTAATAGTAATCACGATTGAATTACTGTAAAAATGACGCTGGGTGACAAATCGAACGAAAGTTAATTTTTATTTTTTTTTTTTAAAGATTTTAAAATATTTTCAAAAATAAAATATAAATTTGTGCCTAAAACTGTTATTTTTTAGAATTACTGTCAGTAGGAATAATATTCTCAGCAAGAATAAATTGCGACTTTAATATCGTAAAACTTGAAAAACGAGATCTCAGTCTTTAATCATGCAGTCTTTCAGAATGCTGATATATGTCGATGTCGAGTTCATTTGTCATGCAGTCAGCTATCGTGCGATTCTCTAATTGCTTGTATCAGTATGCGTTTTTTTTAATGAAGCTATTGCTTAGAAACTGTTGTTGCACAAAACGATAGCAGAAACCATTAGCCATTTAATTAAGAATAAAAGTGTAATTACTATTTGCTACGTTGAAAGGAAGAGTAAAGTAACGAGTCGAGGAAAGTAAAGGCCGGTGATTTTCAAATAGATAAGTGAAATTGATCGACATAATTGGAATGTATCCTTGTGTGCTGTTTACGTACGCGTGCGATCGTCTAACCGGATTGAGTGTATCGAGCGCATGATAACAATCTAGTCGGCCTTATTAGAGTAATAAGCCAATATCTTGTGAAAATGTGCGAACAACAAATCATTTTACCGATCAGTATTGATCGTTATTTAAACGCAATTTCGCGAAAGGCTGCAGATTTCGATAAACAGACCAAAACGGCTCGGTCCACGGCACAACGGAAACTAGATGATGACGCGGCTCGTAAATACCGTTCATTACATGTGAAAGTCGGCGAACCGCAGATTGAAAATAATAAATTAATGCACAACCTTCAAAGAGACACAGATGACGGCTACACGCGTCGAACATATCGAAACATCGTAACCTATTTATCTTTTTTCTTTCTTTTTTTCTACATAATGGAAATCTAAACATAGGAAGTAAAAGAAAATGTATAATCTATAAATGATGGAGCGTTAATAACGCAAGCAAATGTATACGCGGTGATTATTCGCAGTACTCACATATTACTATTGCTCTATATATCTAGCAAATAGAACTTTGATAATATTACACAATAATACAATATAAACGGATATAATCGCACGCATCACGCGATGGTTCAGTCGGCACATAATATTTGCACCAATATAACATAATTGTATTAATGAAATATTTGTCGGGGATACATAATTCATCGAGAGAATGAAAAACAACTGATGTTTCGCTTGTAAATTTAACGACGCTGACACACATTAGAGGAACAATTCCTAGCGCATTCACATATACGGAGTGTTGTGTGTGTGTGTGTGCTTATAAAGATGAGATCAAACTTATACTGTGTTAATAAAGTCCAGTAATTGAAAAAAATTCATATACATATGTTCAAAATGCTTTATTAACTTTCAAAGATTCGCGAGTAGATTCGCGAGCTTGTTCCTATAACTATCGTTAAACGAAATCGCTGAGTCAGAAACAAGTATAACTGTCAGTTATTGTTTATACTATATATCTTGATTTAAAATACTTATATATGTTTCATAAATAATTACAACAGTTTTTTGAAATTTCTCTCCTCTGCAAAAATGCAAACTTTCATTCGTCAAATTAATGACTGTCGAATTCTTTCGAATGTTCCTACTGTATTATTATAGAAATTATAGTAAAATTATTTTTAATATAATTTCTAAAGCTGATCTCTCTTTTTATATCAGTTTGTCACAAACCATTACTAATAAGAATACTTCTGCTTATAGATTTTTGAATCTTACAATTCTTTAATACATTATTTTTGCGTGGAAAGAACAACTAAAAATTTAATTCGAAACAGATCTGAAAATAATTTCGTTAAAATATAAAAATAATATGTAAAACGCTCCAATTGGTTGCTAGAATGTCAAAACTTCTTGGACATCATATTTTGAGCTTTCTAGATAACTTTTCTGAAGGTTTGATAAAATTATTTTCAGATCTAAATTTTTAGATACATCAACAAAAAAGTTGTTCTTTCCATGTGGACAAAAATTTATATTAATCTTTCTTTTATCCACCTAGTTCCATTAACATACTCTGTGTAAATCCAACGTATAAATTTGTGTCTTTTATGATTATTCTGTATATATACGTATTTTAAATACATATACGTATATATTTTTTAATAACTTGTCAAACTTTTTAATACACAAACGTTACTTGGCACTATCACAAATGTTACAGATGAACGAGTCTCTCACAGCTCAGGGATTAATTTTCTATACAATTAATACTTCACGTTGTAGCCTGTTATAACGGCAATAAACTCGAGAACTCGAGTATTTTCCCCGCTGGGGAGAACAAAGGATTAACAGTAAGTCTCTCGACGCGCGACGCGATATTCGTCGCGATTTTTCGACATTTACATCCGGCCGTGGAGTCTGGCAGACTCCAAGAAAAAAAAAAAGGGAGAGAAAGAAGAAGCACATAATTGAATATTTTAGTATGCGGTTGATAAAACCCGTCGTGTAAATCCCGTCCCGGAAATTTGTCGGTCGGGAGCGGACGATACCGAACTCGGGATCGAGCGATCGAAACTAATTTTCTTTGCTTCCCTTTCGGTGATTATTCCCGATAGGACTCCCGGGATATCCGGACGGGAAGATGGAATTTTTCAGTGACTCGACCGGTTATCCGGTCGCTGCATGGATGACCGCGCTTCGCCCACGATATCGACCGACTCTCTCTTGCTGGCCCGAATTTTCCGTCCCGCGAGAATCCTCGCTTACCCTGTAATATAAGTAAGAATACCGCGCTGCACCGCAGAAAAAGAAAACACGGACGTAAAAGATATAACGAACGTGAAAAGTCTCTTCAGTTCCCTCGACATTATTACGATTGCTGTACTTCTAATTAGAGACACGACACTAAGTCTGACACTGTGTAAGAATGTGATAGGTCTTCGCAAATAAACGTGTGTCACCTAAGAAACGAGCGGATACAGAAATAAACGTGCAGAAATGTACCTGTGTAGAATGATTAATCGTTACGGTCGGTGACCGCGAGTGTATTACCGCGTAAAGGTGAGATGAAAATATTAATAATACCGTCGCTGAGTAATTAGCGTGATGCTTATTAATTATTCCGTCAATGCCCGGTTGGAAGAAAGAAGTTCACGGAATAATTATAATGGCGCAATGCTCGAAGTAGAAGTTGGAGGGCGGTAAAAGGATCGAGTCGACTGGAAAGGAAAGAAAATGGGTTTTGTCATTATCATTAGAACTGGAGCGGTACGCTGTCGCGATAAAGTCTTCGCTGAATAAAATCCCGATATGAATAGCGCGGTGAGACGTAGTCTCTTATAATTGAAATAATTGCAAAGATGTCGCGATACATTTCGGTTAAAAATAAAAATTATGTTCAAAGCAAATCGACGGGAGATGCGAATAAGAAAAGAAAAAAATCTCGCATCCGAAGAACCGAGGCAAAAGCTTATTATTCCGCCAACAGTCGACGTAAAGAATGATGAAGGTGCACTTGTAACAATCCGGAAAATAAGCGCCCTTTATCGTTCCGAGGTCGTTCCTGAATGTGCAGAAGATGGATTAGAAAATCAAGATAAAAACTGGTTTGCGGAAGAAAGTGTGAAGTGAACAAAACGAATATACTATTAGTACGCCCCGGCTGTTTATGTGACCCGTGAAAACATAGTTTCATGTACAACGCAAGATCTAAATCCCCGAAAAATCCATTGTAATAACAAATGTTTTTCGCGCCACGTTTATTTCACATTCCCGTTGCAAAACGAATGGGGGGAGGGGCGGGGAAAAAATGTTGCGCTCGTTTTTCCGATGAGGAAACGAAAGAAATACGTATGAATAAATATATTCAACGTAACGCATTAGCAAATGAAATAATCACTATAAAACGTTTTACAACAATTTATGCTATAACCCTGCGTTCCGTAACCGGAATAATGAAAGAGCGGGAAATATATTTTCATGCGTAGCATCCGCAGTAACAGTAAACATACAATTTTCACGAATTGTTCGCGAAAATTTAACAAGCTATTAAAGCACTAATTAAAAAATAATTGGGAATAGTTCGGTTTAAACGAAACGCTCGACAAGATCAAATCCACGTGAGAAAAAGAGAAAACAAGACAAGATAAATAGTTAGATAGATAGAGAGAAAGAGAGAGAGAGAGAGAGAAAGGAGAGGAAAGGAGAGGGTACGGCGCGTTCGTCTCGCAGCGAATTTTGCCTCCGTCGAGTGAAATGGAAAAAAACACTATAAACCTTCCGGTGGCGTTTACATGTTTACCATGGCCAAACACAGTTATCACGAGTCGTCGCTCGTGGCCCATGGGTGGTAATTGTTATTTGTCGTTTACAGGAGCGCGCGCGGCGCGATCTCACCGGCGAAAATGCAATTCGACGCGCATGATCGTTCCTACATACCGCGTATCCCCCGCTCGGATGCGATATTAATACGGACCGTTATTTATTCGGTCACGAGGCGCGTGATTATTGCATCATTAATTTAATTACCGCCCTCGCGCCGCGCCGATCCCGTTCACTTCCTTTCTCTCTCTCTCTCTCTCTCTCTCTCTCCTGTGTCCCTTCTGTCGAAACCGCCTCGTCCGATGCGGACCGTCGCGTCATTACACCGACGAAGCTGTACGTTCCATTATTCCATACGTTCCCTGTTCCAGCCTGTCGGGACATATAAATCCT
>NW_017305601.1:801567-806532 GCF_001594115.1 Trachymyrmex septentrionalis | reverse complement strand
TGTACGTTCCATTATTCCATACGTTCCCTGTTCCAGCCTGTCGGGACACATAAATCCTGGAAGGTGACAAAATTCGTTGAGAGAGAGAGAGAGAGAGAGGATGAAGAGGGGAAGGGGAAGGAGAAGAGAGAGACTGGGATGCAGATCGCCAGCGCGAGTGATGCGGAGAGGACGGCACATAATGTGATTTAAACGGCTCAACGAATTTTATACGCTCTTTGCATTTCGGGATAATTCGTACCGGCGACGCAATCGCCCATGCGCGAACGCGCCCGCCCGTCCTGCATTTTGTTTATACATTTTGGCGATCTGTCGCGGTTCGTTAATACGACGACTGCAGCGTGAGCTGGTATTACCGGATTATTTACGGCAGCCGAACGGGAACGCCGTAGACGGGAATGCGATCAGTAATTTTTAAGAGTGAGAAACGAAATATGTGCTATCGTGTAATTCGGTCTCGTTACAAAGAAAAAAGTAAATGCAGGAAGAATTAATTCGGAATTAAAAAATTACAATAGATGCAGCAAAAAATTGTTGATCTGCAGTAGTCTCTTATTATATTTAAGATTATCTTCAGTATGCAGTTCTAATCCTGGAATACCGAATCATTTAATTTTGTTTACAAAAACAATTAATCTCAATTAAAATCACTATTATTAATAATATATTGTGTATTGTTTGTTTTTTAATTTATTAATATTTGAGAACATTATATGAATATAAACTTAATCACAATTTCCTTAAAAAAGTAGAAATCAAATATTAAACGGATTGCAAACTAAGCACGTAAAATATAGATTATTGTGACGGTATTTCTAAAAAAAAATTAAGATTTTAATTAATTAACTAATTTTTGATGCATATTTAAAGATTCGTAAAATATAATTATTAAAAAAAGAAAAATACATTAAACAATACTTTGTAATAATTCATATTTTTCACCACGGAGGTATAAAAATATCTTAAATGATTATACTTGAGTTAAGATTTCATAAACTAATTACAGAGCGATTATTAATATTTTAAGATATTATTTAAAGTTGTTATGAAAAATAAAAACTAATTATAGATACAGCAGCAAATTAATAAGTATAAGCTGAGAGCCCTATGCATCTGTAGACCTCAAGTTCGCAATTTTTCACGGCAATAACAGGCAACGAGATCGTCCGTGTTTTTCCCTCGACGGGGCGCGACTTTTCCTCCCCCAACATTTTTCGCCGATCAAACACGGCTGTCTGCACAGCCAGAAAATAAAACGGCAGCCGAGCGGAATAAACGCGCATCATTCTGCGTCTGTAACGCATCAAAACGCGACGCACTAAATATTGTCGAAAAAGTCGGCGCTAGACGCGTCGAAATCGATACGCTCTCGGCGGAGATAAAGAAGATTTCTCCCGGTCTCTCCCGTTCCATTTTAATAATTAAATATTGGATCTCGAATAAAATATTCAATTTTAATATCCGTCACGCTGCATGCATCTCCTGCTGTCGCGTACAGTAATTTATACGAATAGTGCGACTATAAATGATGTGACCACGTCTCTGTGATGTTTCTTTTTTTTTTTTTTCAAATAAGCTACATTTCTACATTAACATATATCTTACAGCATTTCTTGAATTTTTGAATTATTCTGTTATATTAGAATTTAATTAGTGGGCTTTAAATGTTTCATCATTTCAAGAATTATTTAATACACAAAACATGCTTAATTCGCTAAATTAAATGATAATTATATGTTAAATATTCTATGGATGAAAATGCGAACGCAAATATCGACGGTTATGATAACCTTATAAATACCCTGTTTCACACCGTCGAGTTCGCATCACTTATTCACGTCCCATAAATAAATACTTAGAGAATATGTATATAATTATATTCTCCCATACAGATACGTACTTTACGGTCGAGACTTGTTTTCCGAGTACAAATTGCGATCTGTCGCGAAGTCTCACGCGTTGCTCGTTTACTATTATGAGGTATTTCTAGTCGTGGCATAGCAATCAGTGTGTCACATATTAATGTCAACGTTGGCGATTGATGGACCGCACGAGTACACCACGAGAGAGAGAGAGAGAGAGAGAGGAGGGGGAGGGAAAGGGGATGAAGGGGGGGAGAGAGAGAGAGAGAGAGAGTATCATACTACTTGTAGTACCTATATGATGAATACCTATGATGAAACTAGGTGGATTTTGGAAGCGGAAGTGCAGCGGTACATCGCTCGATACTAACCGCTCGGCAGCTATCGTGTACATCTCACGTAACACCGTCGAGGAAGCTCGTACACGCGGGAACTGCGGGAGTTGCACGTACGTTGTAAGGAAGCAAGTGTAGCGTGGCGCATACGTAAAATCCGCGATTCGGGAAGCGTGCGAGATTGCCGAGAAGGGAAGAGCAGCGGCGAGGTGTACTTTCTTCGCGCGGCGATAAATCACGGATCCTTGACCGAGAAGCCGCAACGCGACGGTACGCGTGGTTACTGCGGACGTAAATGCCGTCTAACGATAAGCAAACTGTTGGGTGCGAGCGAGTTGGCGCGGTCGTAAAGATACGAATCGACGAAAGCGGTACCGTGAATATTTTGCGCACCGCGTATACAAATGAAACGCCAGGCGGAAGACACAATGTTCTCGGCATTCGTGTCCCCCGAGACGCTCGCTCGGACTGAGACTTTCGCGCCTTCGTGGTCCCATGATACCTCTCATAGTTTGGATCTGTAATCTCAAGATTCCTCCGCGATTCCAATGGGGAATAGTATATCGAGCGCACGTCGAGCTTCGTACGAAAATAGATCGTGACAGCGATCACGGACTGCAATTGCGGGGTAGTAGGAGAAACATTCATTCGTTCTGTCTGTCTGTTCATTCATGGAAAAAACGCTTTTGCTTAAATATTTAAAAATTTAACTACAAATCTGGAGATAACTGCAATTGGACTGTGTCAAAATAATATAAAATAAAAATATGTATGTTAAAATTTTTTTGCAGTATTATGCTGATTATGCTTGAGTTTCTCTTACGCAATTATTTGGTCCAATAAAAGTATTTTCAGGTTCGTATACCGAAAACTATTTTAACAAATATTTATTTAAATAATACTAACTAGATAGTTGCTAAATGTAAAATATATATTTATTTGGTACAAAAACCATTAATTTAAGTATTTTTTTAATGAGTAAATAATTTTTTATTATAAATAAATGTTTAATTAGTACGGTTTAAACAAATATTTATTATAATTTATTTAAATTTTTTCAGTGTATCTAGCTAAATTACTTCAGCAAAATCGTTCTTTCCATGTGTTCATTCGCACGTTTATTTCTACTTACTCGTGCAGTTTTTTAAACATAGTTATTCTCGCGTGAGGTATTTTTGATATTATAATATTATATCTCAATTTTCGTTGTTCTCTTTGATAATTTATAATTAAATAAAGATTCTATCCCGTAAATAAAGACAAATGCAAATATTTTAAATTATAAAATAATTTGGACTAAATAATATATATATAATATTCATACGTTTAGTGAATTTATAAGATAGATTCTACACGCCCGACACGAGTAATGAAGGATAACGTATGATGCATGGCACAAGTGCACCGAGTTTGTCTCAACATATGCACATACACACGTTGTAGTTATGTAAGAACGGATCGTTTTTGTCAGGACAGAACCACGACTTCACTTGCTGGTCTCTCTCTCTCTCTCTCTCTCTCTCTCTCTCTCTCTCTCTCTCTTTCTCCTATAATCTTCGTATATTCGATCTCGTCCGACTGCAGTCACATTACAGTCGCAGAAAGGATAAGAGAGGACGAGGAGGAACTCCTGTAAAAGGAGAAAACCAGTTGGCACATGGGCTAGGATTGTTACTCGTGGATTATCGCAGATAATTTAGAGAAACCCTGCTCACTGAGTATATTCTTCCTCTCTCTTTAGCTCTTTCCTTTAGCTCTCTCCTTGTGGTTGTAAAAGTAACAAGCTAACATTCACGTTGCGACATGTAAATTAGACGTACTCTCAGGTTTTTTGGCGTATTTTTTTTTCGGCTACGACTCGCCGTGCGGCTTTTTGCTCGCGGTCTCAAACGATATTGGGATTGTTCGATGAACGTTTCACCTATCGCTTCAGTTATTATGTTATGAGATCTAATTTAGAGAAGTATATATTATTACCATGTAGAACGTAATTATTTTTCCTTTTATATTTCCTAGACTAGTAATATTATTTCAGATAGAACAATCAGTAATAATTGAATAATTGGTATGTAAGTATAACGTAAAGAAAATTATCTATCATATTTGGATCACGAAATTATCATGACGACCATGACACAAAATAAATAGATTATATAGTAAATGTGGAAATAGCACATAGTATGTTGTCTACCTTTTGTATATTAATGATTGTTTATCAGATTGAGTAACTAGATCATCTGTTTTTATTGCTTTCAAAAAAATAGGTAAAAATAAAAAAGATTACAATTAACATAAATAATGAACAATATTGTCATTTTTCTAATAAGGAAGATAATAAATTATTAACTTTGAACCATCCAAGAAACTAAATATAACATCAAAAAATATTCCGTACAATAATTTAATTGAGTTGATGAAAAATATTTAATTACAACGAATATGATATCAATTATATCGTAGTAGAAAGATAATTTGTTGCAATAGCGGCAATCATTTGTTTGTCTATAATTTTCATGACTGGAATTTTCAGGACTTTCATATCTTGGCCTTCAGAAGTTAATGAAAATAATCGGTGTTCAAGAATTCCACATCTCGTAACAGCGATCTTTATTACCGGTGAATGCAGTTGTCAGTTGATTCTGTTAAAATTTCATCGGTGTAAAAGAGTACTTTGATCAATGTTACACAAAGTTAGGACATTATCTCTTACAGACGTCATATTTCCACTCACGTCTTCAACGTCATGAATATCGCTACAAAGGAACTGT
>NW_017305601.1:797769-801467 GCF_001594115.1 Trachymyrmex septentrionalis | reverse complement strand
CCTGTCTATTAAATATTAAACAAGAACAATAATGTTTATAAGCGCTGTGAATGTAAAACGGAATGCACTCGTATAAATTTTATTCTTAGAGTTAATAATAATTAATTTAATACTTTTTTATTAAAAAAAATTAAATTTTATTTATTACTCATTTTAATATATCATAATCTGATTATTCTTAATTGCATTCCTTAATTACAGTTAAGATTCAATAATCAATCATTAAAACGTATATTCATATAAACAATATTCGAATAATTAATTTTTTTTATTATTTTAATTGCATACAAATACACATACATACTTTACGCAACTGAAATAGTTAGCAGTAAGATACCGTGTCAACTCTTGCGAACGAACATTGAGAAAACATTTTTCAACGCTGAGAAGTGCAAACGTGTCGTGCAGAAAATCGTAAGAAAAGAGGTGACTATCATGTCACTGCTTGCGGTATTATCACTTTACTGATTCTTCGCGAGAGAGAGAGAGAGAGAGAGAGAGAGAGAGAAACTAGGATCACGAATACTAAAGAACGGCGACAAAAACGATTATCAAACGCAATCTGTTTTCCGCGCTGTTGCGTCGAAAGCGGGTCGCTAAGTTGTGCATGAAAACTGTAATAAAAATAATCTCGGTATGTAATAAGGAGAATATTTACCATACGAGACAGACATTCTTGCACGCTCATTGGACAATATATTTTTCTCAATCTTGATTGAAATTTGTGCAAGAAGCGGAAAAACACTAGACTTTCTAGGAAAAAAAAACTGACATTTTGAAGTAGTTATATATTAATTAATTGTCGTATAAACTGTGATCCATGGAGACTCGAATATTTTATTATTTAACTTTCTGTAAAAATTCAGTAGGTATAAAGAAAAGTATATCCATCATCTTCTATTAAAGTACGTATTTTCATTTAAATAGAAAAAAACCACTGTATTAAAAAATAATACCTGTACTAATGGACATACATACTTTAATGAAGATAAAAAATTTATTCGGAATTTTTTATTTTTAATACCAGTTAATTCTTGCGTATTTAAAATTTAATTAATTAATATGATCAATTATTAACTCTATTTAAGCGTTTACAGCCAATAAGAGAGTAAGTGATTTGCTCACTTTATTTTTACTGAATAATTTAGTAGAGAAGAAGTATGCTGCTATAAATGTGTCTTATTTAATATATCAATATAAATAAAATCATGTCGCGACAAAGATATTTTGTGACATCTTTCTGTGCTGCATAAAGTTATTTCCAAGCTAGGTTATGCATTTATTCCTTTCGGACTTTATACTTTTGAAATAATATAATTAACATAAATTCAATTCGTATTCGCGTTTGCTTGTTTAATATACTACATATACGGGAAGTTTATCCGCAACAGGAAGTAATTTCCTTTATTAATGGCTGAATTCAAAGTGGTTCTCATAAAGGAGCTAATTATAGACATCATTAAGCTGATTTAGTGCTGATAAAATTTCTCCCCGTTTGTTCCGGCTTGGTGTCAATATGAAAATTCTTTAGAAACGCACAAGACCGGTGCTCATCGCGGCGTCAAGTTCAACTGAGCGACTAATTATTATCGGGAGACGAATTCGGCGCGTGCCCGTACTCACTCGCGTGAGCTCAAAAATACGCTGCCGGCGTATTTTTCTTGCTTCCGGGACATTCTTTACACTTCTATTTGTAGATAGAAGAAGGAAAAGTATACTGGCAGTTTCGGCGCGTAACTCGTTTCTCCGCAAACGCCATACCCTCTCGAGCACGCCGCAAACATGTTTAACGACCATATCGATTGAAATATCGCGAGTATTCCACCGTGCAAAAGAGGGAAAACGGTGAGATCAGAAATGTTTTATCGCACGAGGACTACAGCCGCATGTATATAAAAAAAAAAAGGAAATAAATCTATAAGCTTTATATATTTAACACAATTAAAACACGTGCAATTTTCCAGGCAGCACGTTACTGCGGTTGTGGTTAAATAAATATTTATCCGTCCTGTATTATAAATATAATATTCGTGGACGTGAGGAAGAGATGGAAACTGACTTGCGGAAGTAATCTTGTTGAATATGCATCAGCTATTCCGTTCCCTCCCCTATATATCTTATAACGTGATCATTCGTTTCATAATTCACGAGAAATCTCATGTACAAACAGAAATGTCAGTGTCTAATAGAAAAAAAAAAGTTACGTCAATGGGACGTTTGACATTGAAAAGTAGCTAGTTTTTAATTAAAATCTCGAGTACTGTCTCGATTTGTGCGATATAAATATAAAAGTAAAGAAAAAAACAAAAAAACAAAAAAGGAGAGAAATTTACATAAATTATTTGTATGTATATTTTAACACGACGTACGTGATATATTGTCATTCAAGTGTGAATGCGTAAACGCATTTGCTTTTTAGAAAAGTTATTTTTCCCCGTTTGATAACGACTCTTATCGAGTATAACATTACGTGCAACCAGGAAGGTTCGTTTACACCGTTGCAATTTTGGGGTCATGCAAATAATGTGCTGCGGGGTCATGCACCGATGTGCAAATCTCAACTATTTATGCCAAACATGCAGATTGACTTCCACGAATGCGTTCTGACCTCCCATTAGAAAATTACCATGATTCGTTCCCGGTCGCAAAAATATATATTACTCTCCAAACAACACAGGAATGAGCGTTTCTCGCTTGAAAAATTCCTTCTTGTGGCTTCCCATCGACGAAGTCCGTTGCAAGACATTCGTCAGTTTCGCTAATAGAAAGCGACTTTATATGAGATGCGATAAAATCCGCGCTCGCGTTCACCGCAAAATTAATGTGTAAAAACGCCGGAGCGCGTAAGCGCGTATTTCACACGAAAGATATTAAGTCGGGAAAGAAACCATTTATATTTGGCTATGTACGTGAGTCCGATTTACATGGATGTAATTATCCGCGATCGACAAAATAGGGCAGGCAAATCGTATTACGCAAGTGGCAGTCGCCGTAACACGATTTGATACACATGCGGAAATACTAATTGAATTTCTTGATTAGAATATCCCAGTTGTAATCCGTAATATCTGCGGGAAAGTAGAATTCAATTAACGCGATTGTAAGCGACGGGCCCGCGAAACGTATTTATGTCGCATGAAACGCGTATCGTACGGTCCCGTTGAGTTAATCTGTCCAATTAATCGAATGTTAAAAATGGAAGAAAAATAAACGCAAACTCCCACCCCTTCTGTTGTTATGTTTATTGTCAATATGCTGCAGTAAAATAATACATTTTCATATATGATGAAACAACATTATTGAAGCCCCTGTATTATTGTACCCGTGCGCTACGCGGGCGTACAAATTATGCCAGTTGCGTGACCGTTTCAAACGAACGTCGCCGATAATACGGTGACATTCGCAAACCTCGAACGACCACGCAAACGCAGGGAGCTCCGTTACGATGGGAACGCCTGTTTCCATTGTACTCGTGAAAACCTAAATTAACAATTCATTTGCCCGGCACAGAGTTGCGAAAGTATCGCGATAAGGTGCTTTATTTAAATGTTAAAGCATATTTTAGAACTTCACCGTTCAGTAGTGTTCTAGCAAAAGATACAAATATGCAAATAAACTGATACAATACTCAACTCAAGACGTGAAACTCAAAATTAAAAATGTCAGTCGGATAAGATTTCATACCAATATAAAGTATC
>NW_017305601.1:781519-797669 GCF_001594115.1 Trachymyrmex septentrionalis | reverse complement strand
CATATGCTTATGCATATTACATTATGTGATTTAACAATTTCCAAAAGATCTGTTGTTTTGGAAATGCGCAGAAATAATATTAAATATTAATATAAAAAAAAAGACGAATATGCATGGAGAAAATAGTTTCGTCAAAATACCTATATAATGGCTAGATACAGATCAGAAAGTAATTTCTTCGGTGGAATCAGAATAACTATTATCAAAATAATTATGTAGGACACTCAAACTGGTGCTGTTAAAGTATCAAAACTTTTAGCAGCATTGCTCGTTATATAATTTAATTATTTTGATGATCCCAATTAAATTATTTCCGGATCTGTATCAACCTAAATTTAAAAAAAATTTCAGCAAAATTGTTTTTTCTTTGCGCAATTTCATCAGCACGTGCACGGCTGTAATTACACTGCTCTTGGCAAACCATTGTCAAGGCCTTAACTACCAACTTTCCAATGCCGCATACAAGCCTTTTCGTAAGAATTACTAGGATCATAATAATAACAGTCGCGGCGTCAAATTGCGTTCATCCGGTGATAGTCGATTAACATAACAGTCCGAGACTCTATGTATTCTAGCATCAACACAGTAATCACCAATCGCTGATGACGTTTCAGCTCTTATTAGGCACATAGAGCTCTTCCTAGCTTTCTTCGCACTTGTCATTAACTGAACACTTGATATGCAGACAAAAGAAAAGGAACTCGCGCGAACGATTCAGCGAGCGATAAATCGGCCGCGATTTATCAGCCGACGTTGGATCTAATCACGAGAAAAGAAAAGTTAATTAGGGTCGCACAGATGCTTTCCTTCCGGCGAATGCAATTATAGACATTGTTTCACCCGAAACCTGTTTCTTCCCCATCACCGCCGGTCGCGGATGCATTTTTCTCGAACCGTAACCGGTTCGCGCTGTATAACGACAGGACTTTAATGACTTTTGTCGCTTCGGAATTAGGAGGATCAGCCGGTGCCGTGGTGGCGTCTAGACTGAGCGACATACCCGAATGGAAAGTTTTGTTGCTAGAAGCCGGCCCGGACGAACCACCGGGTGCTGAGGTTCCCAGTATGGTGGGAATGTTTCTGGGTAAGTTTCAATTGGACCCTCCCTGCATACATAGCGCTGTTGTTCTGTTATCTGTACCACGTTCAAACCTCGCGATGATAAGCATTTAAGGTGTAGTTTTTATTTTCATCTTTACTCTATCGTTCAACATGACATGCAAGTGAATAGATATCAGAAATGTAAGATACAAAATGCGCGAGAGCTTTTTTCGCCTTTCATCCATTTAAATTCGATCCTTCCCTGTAGAATATATTTCCATAAAATAATCTCTTTCCATTTTCAATGTTCGTTAATTATGCTATGAAATAAAATTTCGAGCGTGTCTGCTTAAAATTCAATAAGAGCTAATATATTATCATTTATTAGCATCTCTGAAGCTTGATTTTAATCGGAGCGCCACGCATTTAATTCAACAATAATTTTATTAAAAGAGAATCGATGTCAAATTAGTTACGATAAAATCTGTAGGGATATTATGGTGGATACGGCTCACCACGTGAATCTGAGATATCGACGGGTATGGAATAATGCAAAGTAATCATATCGCTTTTATTTAAAATACACGAGTGTTTCGAGCACCTCCGAGAGGAAATTATTGCTCTGCTCATCTGGAATCTATATTATTGCGAGTGCTGCTACAATCCGTTCCGGGCTTTACGCATGTTAAAACGATCTGACAATTTTGCCGATAGGAACTGACATTGACTGGCAGTATCAAACCACGAACGAGATGAACGCTTGTCTGTTAAGCGGCGGATCCTGCAGTTGGCCGCGTGGTAAAAATCTAGGTGGGACGTCCGTTCACAATGGTATGATGTATATGCGGGGCCACGCGAAAGATTTTGACAATTGGGCAGCTATGGGCAATCACGGATGGAATTGGCGCGATGTAAGATCCCATAAACCTATATCAATAGACTATTTCAAGTACTTTGGATAATCTAAATATATATACAGACGAATCGAAGTGAAAGGCAAAATTGAAGTTATTCGGAATCTCTCTTTTTTTTTTTCAATTGTAATACTTATCTCAAATGAGACACTACAGAGAATAAAAGATACAAACTAACCACTTCATATCGACGTAATTATTCAGTCATAACTTGTCGAATTAATAAAAAGTATTGTAAAGTACAAGTTACAATGTAATTAGCATATGGTATGCTAACTATGATATTACAAGTCTCGTAGTTCTATAAAATTACATTTAGGAAGAGAAAGTTTTACGAGTAGTAGTTTTTCAAATATTGATCTCTAAAAGTTCTCAACTCCATGATATTTGAAGAGATCGAACGAGAAATACACTGCTCGAGAAATAATGACCGATCTTGTTTAGGTCTTGCCGTACTTCATGTGCTCCGAGAACAACACGGAGATCCATCGAGTTGGTCGCAAGTATCATTCGACCGGTGGTCTGCTAACCGTCGAACGGTTTCCGTGGAAGCCTGCGATCGCAGACGATATCCTCGCCGCTGCAGCTGAAAGAGGATACCCGATTAGCCAGGACCTGAATGGTGACCAATTTACAGGATTCACTGTGGCTCAAACCACAAGTAAGAACGGTGTCCGAATGAGTAGCGCCGCAGCGTTCTTACGGCCGATACGGCATCGACGCAACTTGCACATCTCCTTAAACGCCACTGTCACGAAGATCTTGATAGAAAATCACAGGGCCGTTGGAGTACAATTTTATCAAGTTAGTATATGCGTTTTTATATTCTCCTAACTCGGCGATAATGACATTTTCCTTTATATTTCATCCTACATTAAAAGATTATTTGAATATGTATTTAATTTAATAATCATTTTCTTAACTTAATATTATTCTAAACTATGACGTAATATTATTAGAAGTTGTGTTAAAATGTGAGAAACTTCACACAATTAATAGAAAATCACTTCATTATTATTCATTGAATATTATTTAATGACTTAATCTAATTGAAAGTCCAATTTAATTATGGATATGTGTGGATAAGTATTCTATTTTAAGTTTTTACAATAATATCTATAAATAAAAGAGACGTATGGGATGAAATTTTAATTTGTCGTTTTTCATAAAAATCAAACGTCACTTATCACAAATTATAATAATAATAAGATTAGTAAGGCCTTTCACGAATTAGTACAATTATAGCAACATCTAAAAATCTATTTTTAAATATCGTGATTGACAGATACAATTTTTTATAGATTCCGGAAATCCTGCTTGTTACGAAATTGCGAGCAAGAGTTTTTGTTGAAAGTTACAGTGAAACACGCTGCAACTTTTATTAATACGGTGAATACGTCACGCTTGAAAAATCTGTATTATGCACGAGTGGGAATTTGCCGAGGGTCTTATTTTATTGTTTCAGCTTATATTAAGATACAACGCTCTAGTAATCATGCGCAGAAGTCGCACAATGCAAAGTCATTTTCACGGATATTAAAAACTTTGGTTTTTATCTCGTTCGCTGAAGTTAAGTTTTTCGTGAGCACACCGATAATTATATAATAGTTGATACCACATAATGAAGTTACTTTACATGAGTATATTAAAAAGATCATTTTTATCTCACTCGCTGAAGCTACAAGTTTTTCATGCGCAAATCAATAATTACATAATAGCTGATAGCTCATGCGCAGGTTTCGCTTAATAGAGTCACTTTCACGGGTATTAAGAGGAGTATAATTTTTATCTTGTTTGCTGCATTTAAAAGTTTTTTCATATAAAAATCAATAATCAATATGTCTTACTATATTTAACTCGGACACGAGATTTAGATATTCGAGAATAAATTCTAAAAGACCATACAGACTAATGTGAGCTTGATTTAGTGTCTTCATTAATTAATATTTACACAACGCGTTAAATTCTGCATAATATACACGCTGTTGAAACTAGACGGGACATAATATGACAATATCACGCGGCATCGGGAAACTTTGCTTTTTGCCGGAGTAGTTATCGGCACTTAAACGCGAAATCAAGTTCGCGCTCTAAAGCGCGTCGGTGAGTTTGGTGATGTGAGTTTCAATGAACGCATCTTCAGGATGGTGAACTTCGAGTTGCCCGTGCCACAAAGGAGGTAATCGCCTCCGGTGGTGCCGTAAATTCGCCTCAACTGTTGCTACTCTCCGGAATCGGGCCGAAGGAACATCTGCGGGCGATGAACGTCACAGTCGTCAAGGATCTTCCAGGTAAGCGATTCATTCATCTTACGTAAGTCATTATGAGTACGATGATGTACCTCTCAGAGAAGATAATAATCCTCCGATGGCATTTAGCGTAATTCATCGATGACGCACGAAAGTTTATTATTCGATTCGATAATTAGTACGACGATAGCATCAAGTCTTTCGCTAGGTATAAATTTGACAAAGAGTCTCGTACCGTTGAAAGAAAACTAATTAGGCATTGAAGAAAATTAGTTCTTAGATACTTCGGAGCATCTTATTTAAAGTACGACCGAGATTAATTCCCGCGGATATAGGTTCCAATGTCTACGTTAATTACGAAAAGCGCAAAGTTTTCGTTCCTATTGAACATAAATGATGGAAACGAGCGTCAAGTCGGCACTCGATCGGATCACCGGCCGGAATTACGTCAAAGTCGATAATTGCATTTTTAATCGACTGAACGATTTTGCTCCAGGTGTCGGGGAGAACCTGCATAATCACGTGTCGTATACTTTATCGTGGATCATCAATCAACCGAATATGTTCGACCTGAACTGGGTGACTGCCGCAGAATATATCGCTTTTCAAAAAGGACCGATGTCGTCGACTGGTTTATCGCAATTGACCGGGATGTTACCGTCGACCTACGCAACTAAGAATCATCCTGATATCCAGTTCTTTTTCGGTGGCTACCAGGCGGCCTGCGCAATAACCGGTGAGGCAGGTGCCACTTTGGACAATAACGGACGCAGAATCAGCATATCGCCGACAACGACACAGCCGCGTAGTAAGGGTAAGCGAACGTAATTAGCCCGAAGTACCGGACTCCCGTCCGCAAAAATTGACTAATTAGATGGTAATTTCAATCAATTTATCATCGATCACCGACCACCATGAATTCCGTCCGTTCGTAATTTAATGCGGGAATGATAGGACCGGCTCGTTCGCGACCGTGGTTATCACCGGGAAAATTTCTACAAATTGATTAATCAATGCGTCCACGTTGCGTCTCGGTGGTCCGTGAAATTCCGGTGAATTTCAACAGTCAATGTATCGCGCGTCAATGTAGCATACCGTTCTGTCACCGATTAACCACCGCCAATAAACGAACTTGGCCGCAGGGAGACTACGTCTCGCCAGTAACAACCCCCTCGAGAAGCCAGTGATTTGGGGCAACTATCTGACCCATCCTATGGACGTGAAGATCCTCGTGGAAGGTATCGAGATTGCGTTGTCCCTAGCCAATACCAGTGCCATGGCCAAGTATAATATGGTTTTGAGTCACCAACCGTCGCCCAAGTGCTCCCAATATCCTTATCTAAGCAAAAAATATTGGGCCTGCGCCGTGCGCCAAGATACCGGCCCGGAAAATCATCAAGCGGGTTCCTGCAAGATGGGTGCACCTAATGATCCCATGGCCGTAGTCGACAATCGATTGAAGGTATATGGCATCAGGAACCTCCGGGTGGCCGACGCGTCCATTATGCCAGAGGTAGGTATTTTCTGTAATCGCGGGAATATCGCGAGTGTTGATGTGTTTTCTCTTCTTTTTTGTGCTTTTACTGCACTTACCGAACACCGAATGGACGATCATTAGCGAGAAGATCGCGAGATACTTGAATTTTTTCGTTGCGAAGATTCTTTTTTAAGATTATCGTTCGAATGTACGTTCGTTATTAAGTTTTTAATCATTCGTTGGGATTCTTCATTACGTAAAGCTTATTTTAGAGAGTCTATAATTTATGCTAGAATTTAAGACAGTATTTCATTTCATAATTTAACGCGCTGTGTAATACGAGAGAATTGAAGAATCTAAATACGAATATAAATATAAATCATATATACGTACATTAAAATGTACAAAATATAAACATTATAAACAAATATGCACTAGATTATTATTCTAAAATCTTATATGAGTTATAAATCATTTAAAGTTAGATTAACGAATTTATAAGCTTTCCGTTTATGTCCGTCATTCATTTTTAACTCTAATTTAATCTTTTAATACAGAATATATCTTCGAAATATTGTTTTATATATTTATAAAATTCCGAAGGTTTATTTAAAAATATTTTTATGATTTAATTGACGTGAAAATAAAAAGAAGAGATATAGAATGATTTCTTTTCAAGGTTACGTCCAGCAACACGGCAGCTCCGAGCATGATGATCGGCGAAAGGGCGGCAGCGTTCATCAAGTCCGATTGGGGTGTTGCCGGTACACAATGGTACGGGAAAGACAAAGAACCTTGCCCCATAGGGAAAAACGGTGATCATTGGATGCATCATTAGTCACCAGCAATTTACCATGTTTCCTAGTTCACGCACGACGATCGACAGTACGCTGGACCTGTTACTTTGGGGGATCAAGTACATCGACTGGGACCAGGCTATATGGTAGCCCGGGCGCTCTGCGATCTATCTAGTCGCTTATTGCATCCATCAATGCGTATTCCGTAGCCTAAAAAAGTCGGCGAGAACGCGACCAAAGGCAAGGACTTTCTGGAAGATCCCCATAGGCTGCGATTTCCTTTCTCTTCGGTATGGTCGAGCGATCGAGCTGGACTTGCATCCCGCTCGATAGCCCGAGTGCTACGTCAAAACTTAAAATTATGTTGCAACGTGCAATTATTGTAACTAACACAGTGAGTCGTACGACTGATGACAGTCGTCGTCTCGCTATACCGCCATGTCTTAATTTCCAGTTGGGAATTTCCTGAGATTGTGTCTCATAGCATCGCAGTTAGTCGAGAGATCCGCCATCAATCAATTAGCTGCGACACAACGAGCACATAAATCTTCGTATAACTTACGAGTATTATTACTATTATAATATTATTAATTCCTTCAACAAGCTACAATTTCCTGTTGTTTTTAGTTACCGTATGCATCAAGAGATATAGAATTACGAAGAAGTTTAGATGTATATATATTAAAATGCTAATAATCTTTCCATATTACGTACATAGCTTTCAATATGTAATTGTAATAGCATGTAATAGATCTACTATCATGGATGTCCTATCGAAATGATAACCAAAGACAGATTCTGGTACCTGGTACATCAATCGCCAAAAAACATAGTAATTAATTGTTAACAAAAAAATATGTAAAAAAAAACGAAATGGATTATAAATATGGATAGTTCGGCCACTCTCGAATCATCCGAGTGTAAATCAAAATATTGTAAATAAACAAGATTGCATAGTAGCAGACTAAATATAGAATAACCGCTTGCTTCCAATCGATCCTATGAATTGCGCATATGTGTCGTAAATAAATGCAATAATTGCAATTAAATGCAATAATTATAAACAAATGCGATAATCAAAGACTCAAGAATAAAACAGTTGCTTGTTAACAGCTAAATATTTATTGAAATTAATCCGCCTGTATAAAGCAATTTGATAAAAACTTTAAACAGTCAATAAATTAACGCTTACAAAAGTTTCATGTGCAATACACAAGCTTTTACTCTAACTTCCGGAATGCAAATGGGTTCAGCGGAAACACAAGTAATAGTAACTCGTCTATCTATTTTATTTGTGCTATTTTAGTGACAGACTATTCGTCATTTTTCTAAAATGATAGCACGTGCGGTGATTTACAAGTGTGACAAGTAGGGGTTATAACAAGCGCCGTTATTATCGTTTTTATGTTATATGCGTTGAGCACTTAATCACAGCTAGACATTTCACGGTACGTGCATACGTGCATATGCATATATGCGAAACGGGTATATAACAAAGCGACAACAAAACGGATGCCGCAATCAGGTAGTAAAAGCCGAGCACGACGGACAATACTCCTTGCGACGATCTTATTCACGGAAAATGGTACGTTGTTATTCTACGGATGTATCGCTTGTCAATTGTATTGGGTGTGAAGGAAAAAGACATTTTTAAAAAGTTAATAATAAAAGTAGGGATACCATAAAGAACAAAATCAGGTTTTGAATTTTTAAGTGTAACTCAAAATTTTGACATTGTAGTAAGAGTATTAAATAATAATAAGTATATCAAATAATTCCTTCACTAAAATTTTTTACAATATTAAAAAAAAATTCAAACAGGCAACGAGTATATTCGTATAAAATAATATTTGCCTACCGTAATAAATTTCTCCAATTAGAATTTTATAGAATTCAACAAAGTTAATTGAGAGAATTATATGCAAGACTTAATATTAAATCCTCGTAGATTATTACGGTTATTCGTAATTTGATTGCGAGAGTAAAGTAATTTCACAACAGTAATGGCCGTGATATTCATAAAATAATGGAGCATCGTTCTACGGTTTATACGATGCATAAACTCGAGATCAACATTCTTAAGTGCCGCAATATATTTAGTCGTGCAACTATACGTTATACGGTATTATAGAACATGTACTCGCTGGACTACGATGTGCCGGAAGCACCATGTTCGTCGCCCTTCCTCGTAAACGGACTCTCATTGACCGATGTCTGCAACGGCAATTCTGCCACTTTGTTTCTGTCTATGGTGAACATGTTAGTTGCCTATAGCCCAATAATTAACGGAATGTGCGAGCGAATCACGCCTATCAAGAGGCCGCAATTTATTTACGACTTCATTGTCGTTGGAGGTAAGATAATCAATTTACCCGTAAATATAATGGGCTATTAAAATCTATTTGTCTAGTAATCTAACGAAACGTTTCGTGAAATTATGTTCAATAAATGTAAAAACTCAACATTCATCCTTAAATTGTATCAATTAAAATCAACATTAAGATTTATTTGTAACCGATTTGATGTTGAAAAGATACGCGATTGGTTCACGACGGCTAAACTAATACCTATTCAATCTTGTGTTTTTAATTCAGGCGGTGCAGCCGGATCAGTCGTAGCCGCTAGGCTGAGTGAAATTGAGAAGTGGAACGTGCTTCTTGTAGAAGCTGGACCGGATGAGTTACCTGGCATGCAAATACCGAGCAACCTTCAACTCTACCTCAGTAATACATCTTGATTTCTTCAAAGTCGCTAATATTAATAATTGTTCGCCATTCATTTTGATCGTGCGACATTACAGACACCGAACTGGATTGGAATTATAAAACCACGAATGAATCGTACGCGTGCTTGAGATATAACGGCAGTTGCAGCTGGCCGAGGGGTAAAAACCTCGGAGGATGCTCTTCCCATCATGGTATGGCGTATCATCGAGGCCACGCGAAAGATTATGACAGATGGGTGGAAATGGGAAACGCGGGATGGTCGTGGAAAGACGTATGGAGAAAATATTATTAATAGAATCTTCATGAGATATTACATAAATCATTATTAATTTTTGTAACACATTAGGTGTTGCCGTACTTCTTTAAATCGGAAAACAATAAAGAAATTGGAAGGGTCAGGGCAGAAGATCATGCTACTGGAGGTCCAATGACGGTCGAAAGGCAAATGTCAATTTTCTTAAGTCCATAACACGCAGAAAAAAAGATCGCAATTTGTTCCGCAGAATTTTACTCTGAAAAAAGACACGAATGACTTCAAATTATTTTTTATTTTAAATGACGTAAACAGTCGTGACAACAGCGACAAAAAGAGTGTAAGAATTAAAGTAGTATAAAGGTCATGGCTCACAAAAAGAACTTAAGCAGTAAGCGAGAATCACAGTAAAAAACAAAGTAAATAGGAAATAACGTAAATAGGAAATCCAAAATGTTGATTTACTTACTGCTCAAGTTCTTTTTGTGTGTCATAGCTTTTATATTACTTTAATTTTTACACTCTTTGTCCCCCCATCTCTCTCTCTCTCTCTCTCTCTCTCTCGCTACACAACAGTTTACGTCATTTAAAATGAAAAACAATCTAAAAATATCCGTGTCTTTCTTTTAAAGTAATGATTCTGCGGAATAAATTGTGATTGCCGTTGCGTAAAATCTTTTAATATCTGTTATATAATTAATAATCCTTTGAAAATTAGTTTTATCATCAAAGAATATTTCAACGTATTTATCTCTATCTGTCGCAATTAGCGTGGCTGATCCGGATTCATTAAACAGGATCTGTGCGTTGAGAACTAAAGCGTGTCTCTGACGTAATCCCCATAGTTTCCCCACCAATTTAATTGATCTACACGTACGAATTAAACTCGCTGATTACTTTCATTAATAGATTCCCCTGGCAGCCGCAATTCGCTTGGGACATATTGACGGCTGCAGAGGAAACAGGTTTAGGAGTCAGCGAGGACTTAGTGGGCCAGAATATCACGGGTTTTACCGTGGCACAAACAATCAGCAGAAATGGCGTCAGACTTAGTGCCGCCAGAGCTTATCTGTGGCCGCACAGGTATCGCACAAATCTGCACGTAGCTCTAAACGCGATCGTGACGAAAGTCAATACGATGAAAAGTTTATCAAAAGTAAAAACCGTGGGAATCACTTTCATTATGGTGAGTCAACGTCTTATATTTCTCGAGCTTCTACGGGCGCAATTTCGCAATTGCGTCTTCATGAATAAACGATGATTTGTCCCGAGAGTCACATGGCTTGACGAACGACTTACAATTTGCAGAACGGCCGGCAATACAACGTAAAAGCGAAAAAGGAAGTGATTCTTACGGCTGGCGCTATAAATTCGCCTCAGCTTTTGCTCCTATCGGGTATCGGGCCGAAGGAACATCTAGACTCTGTGGGAATTCACACGGTCGTCGATTTGCCGGGAGTCGGTGAAAATCTTCACAACCATGCGTCGTACGGCGTGGACTTCAGCCTCAGTGAGACGCATATAAATGAACTAAATCCGGACAATGCCGATACATATTTATACAATCAAACCGGCCCGTTATCGTCTACGGGATTGGCCCAGGTTACCGGCATACTAGCGTCCAACTACACTACCGCCGATGATCCGGACATTCAGTTCTTCTTCGCTGGCTATCAAGCCATTTGCAATACAGGCGGCAGAATTGAGGACTTGAAAATGTACGATAACAAACAAACTGTTAGGTTTATCGCCGTAAATATTCAAACGTTAAGTAGAGGTAAGTCAATAAGTATGTAACTCAGCTTTTGTGCCCTAAATAGCGCAAAATTAGCATAAAAATACTGACAATGTAAGTAGCTATGCATAACAACATGGTGAACAAGATTATAAAACTACACTTTCAACTCTTTCTAATATCAATATTTCTCATCAAAATTATTTTAATATATTTTTTATCTGTAATCGCATTAGAAGAAAATCGATATAATTGCATTCTAGTTATTAGAAAATTAGAAAATTGTGTTATTTTCTGTAAAAGATAAAAATTCTTACTCTGCTGCAAGACATATTTCACTGATAAATTCTAGGTCGACTAATGCTGGCCTCAAAAAATCCTTTAAGTCCCCCGATCATTTGGAGCAATGATTTAGCCCATCCGCAAGATCGATCGATTATTTATCAGGGTATTCAATATATCTTCAAGCTATTACAAGCAGAAACGATGAAAAAGTACAATCTAAAGATGGTAGATGCAATTGTCCCAGAATGCGAACAGTATAAAAAAAATGGAGAAATGAATTATGAGTATTGGGATTGCAAATTCCAATACGATACTAGGCCCGAAAATCATCAGGCCGGTACTTGCAAAATGAGTTCCTCTTCGGATCCAATGGCTGTCGTTGATCCAACTCTCAAAGTTTACGGCATAGATGGTTTAAGAGTGGCCGATGCCTCCATTATGCCACAGGTAAGTAAACAAATCTCGATTTATAAACAAATTTACAAACAAATATATCAATTTAATAGGTCAATTAAAATATAATCATATCATAAACTTTTTTCTTATTAGCTCGTATCTAAAAACTAATTTAACTCGATAGATAATTTTTATGAAATTTATATAAAATATTTCTAAAAAAAAATTCAATTAATATCTCTATCTCTTGTAATCAATTAATTCCTTTCTATTTCTTAGATGATTTCCGGTAATCCTGTTGCCTCGATCAATATGATTGGTGAGAGAGTCGCTGATTTCATCAAGAACGATTACAAAGTGATCAACAATTAAGTAAAGATTATGTAAACTGCCTTTTAATACCAAAGAATTAGATGTAGAATTCGTTTTTATTTCCACGTTATGTTTTTTGTAAGCATAACATAACTTTTTGTGAAGTTTAATAAAAATATACATGTTTACACATAGAGCTCCGTTTTTCCCTGTACCTTGTCAGTTGTTGCGTTTACGTTTATATTGACTTTGAATAACAGTTGCAACAATAAAAATAAGATGGAAATTTATGAATGAACAGTTTTGTTTTACAGAATTTACTTTTGCTGTCGTAATAACGAAGCTAAGTTGAATTATAACCACTGTGACAAGTTAATTTAAAGCATTTCATAAAATAATACATGTTGGTGTAGATCATGTAACTTGTTTATACAGCTTAAACTTGAATTATTCATGTTTCAGTTATTTCTACATTAAACATTAGAATACGGAATTTCGAGTTGATCTTAACTGCCCAGAAATAAAAAACTACCTAAGTACTTAAGTTAAATCAAATTCCATTCGATTAAGTTGCATGCTATTCAGGTTAGTAAAACGATTGAAAATTATAAATTTAACCGTCGACAAAATCGAAGTAATTTCGCTCATCTTCGCAGCACAACTAGGACACCGCGAAAGAATACGTCCTAGCAATCTCAAAGGATCCACTTACGATATCCTATGTCTCAATTATTAAGGTAGAAAGAGAATAAAACGAGGGAATACACCTTGGAGGTCACGGCGGTACGGACGGGTGCCCGTTAGGATTCAGAGAAGCTGGAAACCTGGAAAGAGCCAGGTACTCGACCTCCTTAGACTCGCGTGCTTATACAAGAGCGATTTCGCAACCCTTCGCTTGACCTCAGTAGCTATTCACCCATCTGAACCTTTCGAGATCAAATGCGCTTGCCTCCAGAGTGTATTAAATCCGATGAACCGCTCGGAAGATCTATCTATATAATTGGATTACTATTCAGAATAGATAATTGACCAGTTCGAATATCGAGAAAATCCCTCTGCACCATCAAATTATGTTAAAACAATTATCCTGGGACATTCCTAAGTAAAAGAATTCGCCTCGAATGTACATTGTAAGAGCTTGCAAATGTAAAAAAATATTTTTACATTTGCAAGAAATTTTATACGACCTCCTACTGCTCGCTAAACTAATGTAATACTTTAATAGTGGCTATCTCAGCCAATTTTCTGTTCCGATAATATGAATTGCCATTATTCGCAGCCGTTCACCTATATTCTGTCTATTCTTTGAATTGCCGAAGACTATATTGTGCTCGTTATTTATACGAGTTCTGCATGCTGTGAATTGCTATTATAAGGAGTGTCCTTGAATTTCAACACGTCGTGACGCCGAGAACGTGCTCTCGCCTTCGACAAGAGAATGTCAGATCAGGTCACTCGAACGCATCCGGAATAGCACACGTTTCGTATTTGATATGGAACACAAGATGTAGTGCAAATGACAATGAGCATTCACCTTCAAGGTGTTGTTTCTTACGAAATCTTCTGAGAAAGGCGAAATAATGCCTCTATGATACTATGTTCCGATAGAACATTACGATCACTCAAAGCGACTGTGTGTCGCATAAAATCCACTGGAAAATTGAATAATTAAAGCTATCGTTAACTTTCGTTAAATCGACCAGTTTGCGAAGTTTGAATTGTTGCTATCGGTCAACGTAACGTAGCAGGATATATCGCAAAGAATTAATTCGAGTCAAAGCATTTTTGAAGAGAGAGCCCGAAGTAGTCGTAGCCAATCGATATGAACTAAATTCGTTTTTACAATGTATGTTACCTAAAGATCTATAATTATAATTATCTAAAGGTTAAATCTATAATGGTTATCTACATAGAAAAAAAATCTTAATTTCAAAGAAATTTTCATTGATCTAAAGAAATAATTTTTTTGAATACGAGCAAAAACATATTTCTTTAAAAATAAGATTTCTTTTTTTTTTAGTGTAGAGACGTTCATCGATGAGAAATTTGTTCATAAATTTTTGTTGGTAACTTTTAATCTTTAAGTAACCACATATTTAAAATATAGACCTAAGAATAACATAATGTTATGTTGTAGTTTCACATTCAACAATATAAATGTAATATATTAGTACATATATATTTAACAAATATTATTACATAACAGTTATATTATTCTTTCTAAATTCTTTGGAGTAGAATCTCACTTTAAAGAATGAAAATTAGACAGTCTTAAAAGTCTTGAAAAGAGCTTAATTTTCAATTTTTTAAATTGAGATTTTACTCTTCAGATAATTTATTAGAAAAGTTTTACAGAGTTAGGTGCAAATTATAATATTGATATTATGTTACTTTTTTAGTTGGCATCAACTGAAGGCTGGAAATGTCTTCTTAAATTTCACATTCTTCCGAATATCGCGCAATTTTATGTAACAAATCGCACGGGATCTATGTTCCACCTATCTACATTCCATACCTGTTGTCAATGGTTCCCAGTTTCGACATTGCGAGTGCGAAGGGAGAATATCGTCCGAACGCTATCAAAATTCTGAGACATTCGTAAGAAGTCCTCCGAATTCCACATACTTCCGTCGTGCTTCTCGCCATGAAACGAACCAGGAATTCGTTCGAGGAAACTCAACGAAAGAGTTTATCCACTTCACTCGTGCCGACCGATGCTCGCGAGAAAAGTCCCCAATGAGACATACGACGAAGAGGAGAAAAGGACAGGACGTTTGACTATTCATGTTTCAACGGACGCTTGAGAGTCACTGACGGACGCGACAGCAGCGTGTAGACACCGTTACATACACAAGTGTCGGCAGGTCCGCGAGTAGATGATGAGATAAACAAATTATAAATAAAACATCGAACACCCTCCAGCCCCCATGCGAGCCGAAAGAGCACGTAGGGTAGCTAGGCGCGTCGCTATACATCCGCGCACGTAACTGTACCGTCCGCGCCATCTCGTCCTCTTCGTCCTCGCCGTCGTCGCATCGCACTCGTTGTCGTTGTGCCAGGACCGTAACGACTGCTTTGAATTTCATGAGGGTGCGAATGAATTCATGGTAGGATGGCGGCGGATGGCGGTTGGCCCCGGAGACTCGCCGACTTCAAACACCTCCCAGTGACCTCCCAAGCGCGAGAGCCACGCGCTTCACAAAAGTAGAGGAAGCAATTCTCGTAATACTAACTGCCGCTCGTTTTGTGCCGCGTATAATTCCTTAGGCCGATGACTTCTGGTCTCGCGAAGTCACGAGCGATTTTTCAGAGTCTCCATAAACGTCACTGCATCCTTGGGTCGTTTTGATATACATGCTAAACGTAAAAAAACGAAAAAGGTAATATAGCGAGATATATTTTCTCGACGAATATCTTCATAATCTACTTCATTAAATAACATCATGAATCAATATCTGTTTTCAAGATTCCGAGTCGTGAAACTGTAGACAGAAATTGCGTAATGTATTTATGGAGACACTTAAGAGGACGGCACGAAACTGCAGCCCATTATGAGGTAAAGCCTTTATGAATTATGTAATCCATTAAATTGCGAAATATCGGACTGATAAAGCAGGTGCGGTCACGGGTATTTCCGAAAATTATGCCCCAATTCCTCCACGAAGCGAATCCGATTATACCGGGTGAGCCCTTCGCGCCCAGCGTAATGAAATCGCCGTTGCCTCGTTAGATAATAACACCGGTCGCTTTGACGCCGAAATTTATAATTCCTCGCACCTTTAATGCGGCATTAACATAGACTAAAATTACGCGAGGCCCAGATATAGCAAAGTAACAAACAAGTAATTACATTAAAACTACCTCGATGTTTAACATTTCTTCTCGAATTAAAACATAAGGATGTGCGAACAGTTTAACGTTTCCTAAAAAAATCGTTTTCTAATTCGTCACTGAAAGTAAAATTT
>NW_017305601.1:744625-781419 GCF_001594115.1 Trachymyrmex septentrionalis | reverse complement strand
TAACGTTTCCTAAAAAAATCGTTTTCTAATTCGTCACTGAAAGTAAAAGTAAAAATTCTCGACCTATTCTGAACTTAAATTTACCGTGTCACCAGATTCATATAATAATTCATGTTTTACATAATGAAAATGTAAATGTAAGATACATACTATCAAAATTTACACTTTCTTGCATGCTTTATCACAGATTACGCATGTAATTTGAACACTATGGACGTAATGTCAGAAGAATCTTCTTCAAACACAGCAGAAGAGATTTAACGTGGCGGAAAGGATAATTTGGCAGTAATAAAGCATATGTTTCTGTAAATATTCGGATTAATAGATTTATCCTACTCCCTCTCAGATTCAATAATTCGAACCTACGGTCTAACGTCGAATCCAAATGGCGCTGATTTACTATTCTTAATCATCAGATGGAGTCATTTTCGGTTTTTTAAACGCGAAAAATCGCTAATGGGCGCAGGTAGGACTGAATTCGAATCTACAGATCGTGAATCAATCGTACCAAGCGGCAAGCCACTCGATGCTCCATTAAATTATCATTAAATTTATTCTAAAAGCTGTCAGTTTGCAAGTCAACATTTTATCCTTCCATATTGATTATCGGTTCTCAATTACGTATCTCATAATTAAACATCGGATTCTTATGTAATCGCATTTTTTTTTTAAAAGCAGATTGGAAAATAAAATCAAAATAGAAATTTGTCTTATTGAAAAAAACATTCTAAAAATGTATATTTATTTACATTGTCTATATTTTGAGTATATATTCACGTTTGATTTGTATAAAAAATCCGATGGACTCATAACAGCCTTTTAACAAACGATCTGCGAATCGAGGCACCGAACCGAATATTTTCGATACTAACTTCGACATTAGTTGTTTAACGCTCTTTCGTTCGAGTAATGGCCAAGATAAGATTCTCAACCATACGCGTTGTTACATCGTTGTTACAAAGTTGGCAGACAAACGAGTGGAATCGTTAATATTTGACCTCGTGGATTATCCGACAAATCCAGGATAGTAGTTCGCTGTGTCGACGAACTGAGAAACGAAAGGGGACCAATTGCATCTCGCGTCCTAAGACACATAGGCTTAGGACGCGTGGCTCAACGTACTGCCGTGGGTAAAATATTTTGCCGACTGCCTCGTTATTTATCCTGCCGGAGAAAGTTGTTGGTGTCGTCGGTAGTCGTCGTAATAAATGTCCCACTCCCGAGAGCGGACTTGACACGTGCGGGGGAGAAAGGGGCGTCGTTACACAAGTTGGCCCGTCGTCGGTGCGGGCCGGTTTTGCCCTACTTTTTGCGCGGCATGCAGCCGCGATCGTGTCGGGGACAATGTACAAAGCATCTAGCACCAGAAAATAAGATGAGGAAGAGAGAGAGAGAGAGAGAGAGAGAGAGAGAGAGAGAGAAGTCGGTTCTCTCGCTTCCCGAGATCTGGTCAAAGTGCACTTCTACAAAGCAACGAATAAGATCGACGAGCGATTCTATTTTCGCGCAGAAAAATCGTAAAAATTAAAAATATAAAGCTAGAAAGAGATATAAAAATTATTTCAGATTATACTAATATACCTGTCAAGTGTATGATTAAATTCCTAATTGAAAACGGTGCTCTTTCACTAACTTTAATTAACATTTTAATATTCTTTTAATATTCTTAATAAAATAGAATGTCTTGACCGGAAGAATCTATTTCAAGAAACAATGAGAGGGAAATCAATATCGCGATGTCGCCTCGACCTCGAGATAATAAGGTACAAGAAAGTGGAGCGAAATGGGACACGGCACGTGTACGTGGTACACCGCACAGATCAATTAGCGCAATTAATTCAACGGCCACCCACTCGTCTGCGGAAGCGTGTTATTAAATTCGGAATAGTCACAATTACGTAACGCAACGGTACATACAAGAAGATGGGCTCGTTATATTCAGAATATCTCTCGTTACACACCCTCTCCGGAGTCGTTGCTTGTGTAAGATGATCCAATTAGAGTGACGTTTAAATAAATTTCCATTGATAGCCACTCACCCGCCTATGTTGTTATATCTATCTCCAGAATAAATTAGCAAAAATCAACTCGTCGCCACAGCGAGGAATAACACAATTAATTTCGAATCATAGAGAACACCTGGATGAGAGATATCAATCGCGTAACAAGTACATGTCGGCGGTTGAGTTTTGGGAGCTTTTGCGGAACGAGACCGATCGTATTTTCCGTGATTAATCGATCGATGCTCGCTTACCGCTGATTCATTAGGGCATTGATGTAACATCGTCATTTTCAAGTAGCCCGCATCGCATTATCGCGTTATAGCGCGAAGTTAATGTTACTAGATTTGAATGCTGATGCCTGCGGTACATCGCGGTCAAATTTTGCGGATAGAAAACATAACGCGCGTGCTGCGCTATGTAGCGCGTTAATAACCACCTCGTAATTGACTTGCGCGAATACAAACGGAATAATTGGCGCGTCCGAGACACTTTAGACAGACAGTAAGCTCAGCAGCGTTATCCAAGAGCGTTTTCAATATTTGCGAAATATAATTCCTCGTTCCACTTATACAGTCTTCCCCAATGATATAAAATATCGCGCAAAATGTCACGCACCGTTTAAACTGTCTCAGTCGTTAAAATATAAAATAATATCTCGTGCGCGTCATATTCGTCACGAGGTTAATCGCATGTGCCGTAAAAAGTTCAAAGTTTTTTTTTTTTTTTTTCACAGAGCTGCCCGTTTTCCAATTCCGCGCCGCGGGGATGAAGGATCGAAAAGCGGATGAAGGGGCAATTCGTAGAGCTTTTTTCAACGGTAACGTCATGTCCGGTTCGACACAATGGCGTGATACAACGGTTGAAGGGTGTATGAGGACGCGCGAAAGGTGTAGGTAGTTTCCGAGGGTAACTCGGGGGAAATTCACGTTTGACCGGAACTCGCGAGGTAATGATTGTATCGCCCTATTATCGGAACGGAGTCATAGTGTTCTCCAAGCGATACGAGCAGCCTGATCCTATTTCACTCCCGAGTAAGCGCACGCACGGGGACGGGGGTGTTGTTAACCAATCCGATGGAAAGCTCGAGCTTAGTACTCCAACTCCCCCTTTTCTCCCTCACCAATTCATTCTCTTCCTCTCCCTACACCCTTTTACTTACTCTCCGATTTTTTAAGCGTCTCTCGTGTTGTTTTCACCAGGCGTTTGTTCCCGTTCCGCGCGATTCGTGATTGCATCCTTATAAATAATAACGTTTGCTTCTTTCTTTTATATAATTAAATTTAAAAAATTCAATTAAATATCGCGCGCTTTATAAATGATAGAACTCACAGCAACAGTCCTCCTGACGCCTTACTTTTTATTATTCTGTTTCTAGTACTTAATTCGTCATCTTTTACAGTGCTTTGCATGTTACCAGTATTGTACAACGGAAATAAAAATATTATTATTATATAGCCAATTGGGATAAACTGTAATAATAAATAATGGCATCAAAATTGCAACAGAGAGATTCCCGCTTAACTTTACCAGAATTCCTAGGAAAAAGTGGTGTGAACGGGAGGATAAGCGGGGCACGATTTGCACCGATTTGTGGCTTTGCTTTCGCAGGTGACGAGCGTTGCCACGGTTCTCTCGTTACATTCGCACTTGATAGCATCGTGCTATATTTAGGATAACTGCATTTTCACGTACCAAGACGTAGCCGATGGCGAAATGACATGACGAGAGTCACCGACGCGACGTTCGTCCATCCGGCGCTTCAAGCGTCGAGCAGTACTACTGAAATTTGAGAAATAACTCGGCCGTCGTTTAGAAAGATATTATTTCCCTGCTTCTATTTTCATAAGCGTGCAATAGTCGGTGTCGAACACAGACTATTTGAAACTGTGCGGAAAGTTCTCTGCGTTCCTATTTTTTTTCCACGCACCATTTCGTCGCAAACTCCAGTGACGGCGAACGATCGATTGGATCGACGGCGCGATGTTTTTTATTTTAAAAAGTCACGATTCAAAATCGTCCTCAACTCTCAGTCGCTCTCACAACGTCACATGGTTCAAACTGAATGCCACATGAATTGGACTGTGAAGTTTGAAGTTTTAATTAATCGCTAGAGGTGAATGTTTCGTAAATGGTATCGCAGCTGAAGGTGTTATGGATGTCACAATATATTCGTATGTACAGCGAACAGCTTAACAAAAATGATGTAAAGGACGATGGGTATAAAATGAGCCGACTTTAGTTTAAAAACAAAAGTTATATGTGTAATTTTACGTTTTTTGGATCGCTAAATACAACGATAACACTTTTATCTATCTAAATTTTCCATGGGAAAGTGATTAAAATTCACGTTAAATAGATTGTTTTTAATATTAATTTGGATCTTGACAATTCTGTTCCAATTATTTAATTTCTTGTAATATAGTATAATTATTTTATAACTTTTTCTGCTGAAAATCTAAGAAACACTTAAAAATAAAACGCCTCAGAAATTCAGTCATGCCGCTTGTTACTCATTATAGACTCAGATTTTCTGGAGCGTTTTATATTTAAGTGTTTTTTGGTTTTCAGAAAAAGAAATTACAAAATTATACTATAATACAAGAAGAACTAAATAATTGGAATAAAATCACTTAATCAAATTACTATTAAATTTAGAATTTGTATAAATATAATGTCCGTTTCTATCAATGTAGGTCAACTCGATTGAGATTTAACTTACTCTTCATTTTTTTTCCTAATTTTTAAGAAAGAGTAAGTTAAATCAAAATTAAAGTTAATCGTTACGTTGGTGGAAACGGGCATAGAAGCTCAAAATTAACGCTAGAATGATAAAATAAATTCCTCTAGGTATAAATCACGACGAACGAACGACGCGTGCAATCGCACGAATCGATCAAATTACCGCACCGTACTACATTTTCTTCGTCGAGAGACGATGATATTGCATCTTTTTTTCAATTAGCCCCCACGACGGATTATACCGAGAGAAAGGACAGCCATTCGCGCGAGAGTGAGTGAAGAGGGTTAGAAGTGCCGAGGGTGCTGTTATTACGTCTTTCATGTTGGAATTACATTCGTAGCAAATCGAAATCGCAATTCGATAGCAAGGGAATGTAAAATGAACTGCAAACCCTCGTCCGAGGACAATCTTGTCCTTCTCCAGTACGCAAGATATTGGATGGATCGAGCAAAGCTTTGAATTACTCTGCGATGCGAAATTATTAACGCAATCATTATTAACTGATATTAATGATATCAGATCGACCAATACTTAATCAGTGTACAGTTTACTTAAAATTCTTGAAAATTGTATGAATTCAGAAATATTATTATACTAAAAAAATACTAAATTTCAAGAAAGATTTGTTTGGACAGTTTTAAATAAATATTTACTAAATGTAAACATACATTTATTTGATACAAAAATTATTAATTTAATTTAACTATCATTTTTCTCATTGACTAAATATTTATTTACTGTAAGTAAATGTTTACTTATTGTTCGTACTTATTGTTAGTATTCAAAGAAATATGTATTAATTTTTTGTCACTATAGGCACAAAGAATCTTGACCGAATGTGATATATTTTTCCTCATACGTGATTAATCTCGTCAGTTGATTTTCACTTAATATTGATAGTAATAAATTGCCCCCCAATCCCGGCGTCTGTCTCCATGCGTGTATAACGTAACAGGTCTAAACGCATTGAACGGTTGGGCTCGCGTGTTTCGAAAATTATAACTCTGCTACAATTACCGATGGCAGATTAACGAAGTTGATAGACGTATCGTGTACGTAAATTATGTTGTGAATAGTACTTTTCAAGTCGGACGCGATTATTCCCGCGGTTTACGCGTCACGAGAATAATCCGTTTAAATGTGGCGTAGGAAGACGTTTAACTTGGGTAAATGTCGATAGGCTGTGATGCACAGATGACGAAAGAACGACAAGCAGAACGGACGAGCCAACGTAAAGCTAATGCAATATTACGCATCATACTCTATAATCTGCATCAAACGACAACGTTCGACGAACGAGCCTCGTGCGGAGCTTAATTCACTGCCTTGATGCAATCACGTTCACCAGCTTACGAATAGTCGTTCTGTGCACGTGCGCGAATAAACATTCTGCATATATGCAAACGTAAGCTACGGAATAAAGCGGGATAATACAGAAACTGATTGCGCTCTCTTGAGTGGCCACGCTGGCGACGATATTGAGCCAAGCCATGAGAGGAGGGAGGCGTCCCTCTTTGACGGATTATCGAAAATCGATCTGGCCGATACTCAATTAACCTACAAGTCATTACCAAGCTTAATTATGCCGATACTGATCCTGGGATCTGTTTAAATTGATAATAATAATGATAACATCGGGACGTGCTAGTATTTGCGATCCCGCGATCGCCTCTCGCGTCATCGAGATATTGCAATCTCGTTCGTCGGCTCGTTTGTCGGCTGGAAAACATACTTTTTTCTTTTTAAATCTATCCGACGCATTTAAGCCAAAGCCTAGCGATCATCAAATTTCTGTTTAGAGCGCGAGGAAAAAAAAATCCAGCTCGAAAGCTCGCAATAACGCGCGTGATTTCTGACAGCGATGGTCAACGTGGTCCTTCACATCGAGATTTCGTAGTTCAATCCCACGCGAAATTGCGGGCGATCTTGATACGCCCGGTAGAATTCTCGCTTCGCGTTTATTCTGACTCGCTTTACACTGATACGATCCCCCCCCCCCCTCGATAAAACTTTATCTCCAAATTAACTATTTAATGCAGAACAGAGGTAAATAAGAGAGATCACAGCTAAGCAAGAAAGATAACATTGTCGAACAGAAATGTGTAAAATATATACAAAAAGTAGGATATTTTTAAATCATTTTTACGATATTCTCTAGATATTCGAGGGCAAAGATTGATTAATTATTTTAAGCATTCTCCCAACGCTGAGGAATATGCCTCGATCTCTTTTACTCTTTTACTCTCTCTCTCTCTCTCTCTCTCTCTCTCTCTCTCTCTCACTCTCTCACTCTCTCTCTCTGTCTCTCCCCGACAAGTATTATTAATCCTTTCAACTCGCTATCAATCACGGGCTTTCGTTGTTCGATGAAACTTTGACGATAACGCGGATTATAGCTGCAAAACCGCACGTGCTGCACGGTGAAAAATACACAAAATCTCGCTCCAGTCAATTTTATGGGCTGCTGACGTTTTATTGGACGTGCATATATACCTACGGCACAGTCTTACCAGCAGAGCGGTTATTAGTCATAATTGGACTAATTAAACGGCCCGGCACGGAATTGAAAGGAACGATATCGTTTTCGAGCTACACTAACTTCCAGCGGTAAAAGCAGTTACAAACGACTTACTTTCCTTACACTTGGCATACAAGATGTCTCTACAATGGAAGGGACCGGGATATTGCTACGATTTTGTCATCTCGAAAGAAGTACAGTAATAATTTAGAACTTTAATTATGTCGCAAGGGATGTATAAAAATTATATTGCGAAGTCCACCTTTGTTCGTGACACAGCGTGACGGAACAAACATTAAACGAATTTATAAGAGTTATACCAAAACCAGGGCGCTCGCCAATTCCAACTATGAATCACAAAATGTGTTGCCTCTTCGTTCAGGATATACATCATAAAGTGTCTGGATTCCTTGAATAATTATCGCCGGTCTCCTATTCTTTTTTCGCGTCGTGGCGCAAGAGACAACCGGTGACACCAATCGCGCAGAACGAATGTGCAAATATTGTCGCGCTTCGTAAATCGCAAAAACAACGGCGCTCGTCAAGCGGAGGATTTATGCGCGGTGGTTCCGTCGCAGCGGTCCAAACTCTCGTTGCACCCCCTTGCACACGCTCCTCTCGTTCCTCGTTTCCTCCCGCTTTAACCCCGCCGTGACCGTCTCCCATTCGTCCGTCCGTCCATCCCGGCCCGTATCCGCTTCCGGTTTCACGTAGCCGCACACATGTGCGAGGACTCACCGCACCGCGTCTCGCTTTCCTCCTGTAATTCCCTCCCCCACGTTAGCTTTATTTTTTTTCTTTCCTTTTTCTTTTCTGTCCCGCGGAACGCGCGCCAGAGGGAAAGGGAGGAGGCGACAGGAAGCTTCCAATCCGTGTACTCGCGCCTTCGCCGTACGCGAGCCGGCATTAAGCTACAATTTCGCAGCACCGGTGAAGATAAATAGAAAAAAAGGAAAGAAAACGCGCGATTCCGCTTGAGTAAATATGTGGGATAACTCGTCGGTTCGCGCATTAATGCTCCCACGCCGCGAGATTCCGCCACGTCGAAATGATTCTCCTCGATTTTACCAGCATCAGTTATCCCGTCCTACTTTCCCGAAAAGTGGAATTCAGCCGATCGACGCGCGGCGATTCCGCGCGATGGAATTACCGGCCAAGTTCCAGTATCCTCGGATGCGGATATAGTTACGGTGGAATGCTTCCGGAGGATACCACTGAGGCTCAAGTCGACGAATCGTTATCGACGCCGACGCAATTAATGCGCGAGCGATATAAGCCGATGAGAGTTTCAAACGCTGCCTGAATACTCCCTTCTTCTTCTTTCTACTTTTCCCTTTTTTCGTAATACACGCTCGGTAAATCTGAATTTATATCACCGCAAGTATTATTTATTTTATTATAGTAGTTGTATTTATCGTCCTCTTCTCCTTCCACCGTATTGTTGTACAGTTATTATTTATTAACGTTATTATTTTGGATTATCTTAGTATACAACTATTACTATTTAAACGTACCGCAAATGGCCGAAAGTTTAAAGCAAATTTACAGTCGGGCTGGCACTGTCGTTAAATGGACGCGACCGCGATAAAAGGACGCGGCTATTATAACGAAAGTCTTCGAAAAGCAGATTACCGCGCAGGTACTTTCAGCCGAGCACTTTTACGAATTGTACCGCTCATTTAATTTCGCTGTCGCTTTAGGTGCAGATTCCCGTATAGGAGGATAGAGATCTTTCAGGAAGATCCCCGAAGGCCTGGCACGACGGAATACAGTCACGCTTTATTTATTTTGCCAGCATTTTATCCACGAGCTCCTTCGGGATGCGAAGGGTCCCACCGTTTTTCGATCTGGAGTTAAGGGTCGGACCGTCGTCTTCGTTCGACAAATCTGCGCCGTTAAGGGCGTGACAATTGTTTCCCGGGGACTCTCGCACCCTTGAACGCAACCGAGGGTGGTCCCTGTTTCCAGGTATCTATAGATTTCTGGCCGCTGCTTCTTTCCTAGCTGGCGTCTTCACTAGCTGGCGAAGACATCGTGTCTGCATTTTTCTTGCCGCCAAACGTAAACGACAGTCGGCGAGAAAAGATATATTATTAGCCTTCGCCGATTCTTCAGCAAATCGAAATAGGCTTCGACATTGCGAGATAAAATTTATAGGACACATGAAAATATTTATGTCATGCAAATCGTTGGAATTATTCTTCAACAATTTAGAGATACGTGCTTTCCAACGAGCGACACAAATGACACGGTGTGACACAATAGATCATTACATCCTTGCTGTTTGCCAATGTTAAACAAAGATGACACGATCACTGTGTCGCACTGTGTTACTTGTTGAAAGGCACATATAAATTCTGCAATGTGTTGTAAGAGAAATCACCTGTCCCCATCGTCTTTCAACAAAAGGATCCCTTGCGTCCGTAATCATATTTGTTATAACGAGGCAAATTGTTAAATAAATAAGTAATATAAGTAGAAAAAAAAAGATCAAGGGGGGAATAATAGTACCTGTAAGCACAAAGGAGCGAAAGTTTTCGTAGGGTTCTATCGCAAAAAGGCACTTTATAAAATTTTTTCTCACCTACGCGAGTGGCTCCGCTAATTGTGTTTCTTCAGCTATTTACGGCAATAATTAATTAGGAACCACGTTGAACGAGACTAGAGCTCTCTGGCTTATGCCTTTTTCCTACGAGCCATTACTGCGAGCATCCTTTTTACGTCCATTATACAGCCATAATAAAGATGATTTATTATTATTACCTCCTTTATTTTTGTCGTACTCACTTTGCACCGCCGATGAGACACCTTTAGGGGGTTAACTCTCGCGAGGTTACGCGCGCGTAAATTTTCACGATAAATTTTCAAGTCCCGGTTATCTTCAAGTGTACCTACAAGAGTGAACCGTGTAACAACGTTGCCCCTTCCCACTCCTCGATGTCGTATATCATCCCTTCGAATAATATAACTTTTACCACAACATTCTCAGAACGATCCTATCGCGAGAAGACATTCGATTCAAGCTTCTCCTCGTAAGACATTAGCGTGTAAATACAGTTCGCGGAAACTTGAATTTCTGGAGCAAAACCGCGGGCCAGACTTAATCAGATTTCGTAGTCGTGTCACGATATCGACAATAATCAGCGTAGGCACACACGAAAATCAGCGTACGCACGTCTCTGTGGCATAATGGAAGACTCGCTGTCGAAATTGAGACGCGACAGTAAACCGCGTTATCTAGTAGCAGCTTGCTCGATTGGTGAATCCGTGATAGCGGCCGATGTGTTGGTAGTGGTCGTGATGATGACGGTAACGACGATCCGGTGATACCGGTAGTGTTTCGTGGTGGTGATGGTAGTGTGGCTGGTCGAGATGGTGGTGAACGCAGGTGGCGAGGGAAGGTGCGAGAGGGTGGATGAGCTAGTGACTAGGGTTGCTATCTCGTGTCAGTACGATGTTGGAAGCAATGGCGTCCCTCCAGGTAAGCGTGCTAGCTACACCGGAGGCAAGGGTGGGTTTAACAAGCGATGTTATCTGCCCAGATGAATGCCGGTCGCCCCTTGGCCCCCCCCCCCTCTGGCCACCATCCCTTAGCTCCGATCGTATCGTGCCACATTGCTTGCTTCGTCACGAATCTCACGAAGCGGACCGGGCGAACCTCGTCTCAAAAATCTTTAAGAAGGCATTCGACAATGATCATTCTGTATTGATACTCTTGAAACAAAGTTATTCTCGTCTTAAAACTCTTTCACTTTTTCCTGATTTCTAGACAAAATTTCATAATTTTCCTGGCTTTCAATAACCTTTTTTAATTTTATGTAATTTTGCTTTCCTGATTTGGAAACCAGTATTTTATTGAAAGAGCAGGAATTTGACATAGCAATGTAAATTACTATTAACGTTGTTGACATTACATTCATTTAAACATTAAGTTGATAGTATTCCAAAACACTGCAAAAGTGTATCCATATTAACTTCTTTAAAGCCAAAATTTTTAATTTTCTAGAAAATTTTACAAAATTGACCGACTTTTTTTTATTTCCTAGACTTCCAGTTTTGTAGCAATCCGATAATACTATTGAAACATTTCGTCGATATTTTACAGAGTTTACTGTTGACATACGTTGACGCGATTATTAATATAAAAAATTTATGTCACCTGTCTATAAAGTCTGCGAAATCCAGTCGGCGTAGCTACAATAATTACATTTTCATACACGAAAATTTCACGAATTTCTTACGAATTCATCTTTGCTGCAAATTTCGCAATCTCGCTCTCACTTATTTCGAACAATAATGAAATTGGCATTAAACTTTTACTTTTAAGTTACTCCAATTTGTATAGTTTCCAAGTATCGAGAAAGCTCGTGAACTGAGTGAAAAAGTCGTCCAGAAAATTAAAGTAGCATTTATAATGAAAATTAGAATCTCTTTGGGCGGTGCTCTTACGGAAGGTGAATTTTCAAACGATAAAACTTTTACGACGCAATTCGTATTTAGAACAAACGCTAAAGGAGCATTTAGTGATACGGTTTTTTTTTTTGCGAAGAACCCGCGAAGGTTCATTAGCGATATTAAGACGTTCCGCCGAATACGATTGGAGGGAGAGTTTTCAGGATTCAAACGAATTGCCCGGAAGGCGGCATAAGAACGAAGGAGAACGAATCGCAAGATTTATTGAGACAGGCGCGAGAAATCCCCCCGAAATTACGAGCGCGGACGAGCAATCTCGTTGAACAATAAAATTTTCGAGTAAGGCGGCTCGAATTTCTCAAAGCAACTTACGGGAGACGGAAACACCGTGTCAGTAAAGCGGAATGGAAACTGCATCAAGTATTTCACCGTAAAAGTTTCGTTATAAAAGGGAATACGTGTAACAGTAATGTCGCTTTAAAGGAAAAAAAAAAAAAAAAAATCAGCAAAGAAGAAAAAGAACGAACCGAATAACGTGTTAATGTGCGCCGTCGCGTTTATTTCAAGCTCTCTTTTTTTTTTCAGGGGCATTAATCATCGTCTCCGGTAAATGTTCTTTACGTTGTTAATGTTCCGCGTTAACTCCCTTTCCTCCTGGGTAACTAACAAACGTAACCGTGGTTATATCATATCTCTGCGGAGCATTAAAATAAAACTACTCCGGCCTACTCCTCCCCACTCATTTTTTCCCAGTCATATACGAATAACGCAAATTTCTCACCTGGCGTACAGCAGCGCGACGTTAACCAGGTCCCATTAATCTCAACGCCATCCCCCCGAAGTTTCTCGTTTAATACGCGATGCCCAGACTCTCCCGCCTCTCCATCTCTCCCCCTATACCTTTCTTTCCCCCCAAGGATGAAGACCAGGGTGGTAATTAAAGCGTGAATAAATAAAAGGCAGACGCGTAAATCCCGCGACATGAAAAAGCGGCAGTAGGAGAGAGGTGGGGAGAAAGAAAGAAAGAAAGAGAGAGAGAGAGAGAGGCGCTCAGAAAGAGGGTTGCGAAAACAATAAACCTGCTCCGGTTTACGAGCTTCTCGAGATCTTAATCGTCCACTCCACTAGGCCGATTCCCTGGTGAATCGCGCGCCGGCACGCCGCACCACTGCGGAACTATATGAACTATATGAACGAAGGAGAGATCGCGCTCGGCTGCAAAGTTATACCGTTTTTGAATAATAATAAGCCAGTCCGTTTCGCGAAATTCCGCGAGAAACGTACAAACATTTGCTCGAACTTCGCGGTTTGCCGCGATGCTGGATATATGTCAGTTGTGGAACTTGCGGATCATGAAGTTTCCCGCGTACGCAGGGAAGTTACTGTATGTCCCATTCCGCATAAAATGTCTGTCACGAAACTTCGTGAAGAAATGTTGGGGGAGCCTTCCGCGAAGATATCCGCATCGAGATCCATATCGCACGTTTATGTTCCGTGTCACGGCGGAAAACTCATATCGTAACTTCTACGGATATCGAAGAATCGAGTGTGCCGGGAAAACGCGCTTCGAGAAAAACGGGACGGCACGATTGTTACTCTTTTCTTTCTTGAATAATACATTAAAATTACTACTCCGCAGGTCTCCTCGGAGAGCCCCCTAAAAAGAGAGCCCCGTTCTCTTGAACTTGCACGCTCGGGATACCTCTCGATTCGTCTTCGTTGAGTCCCACTCGGGTAAGGGGATCGGGAAGAAGTGGGATCGGGAATCCGCAGGGGTAATTGATTCCTTCCGACTTGGCGGTAGATCCAATCACGATCATTGGGAAAGTTAATCGAGTGGAAGGAAGCGCACGATTTCCTCCCCCGCGCGCACATCTCCTGGAGCGTATCTACGGCGTTTGCGTCCGCAACGTTCGCGATTTATTTCCGTTCGCAACGACACGCACTCTTTCATACCGCGCCTTCTAAGAATTCATTATCATTCCGCGACATTGCTCCCATTCGTTGTCCCTTCAGGAACGATGCGGTTCGGGAAACCGGACACGTAATACGATTTCCGGAAATAAGTATGGAGGTTCGACGAGAAGATGCGATGCGCAACAGTAGATTTAGTTTCGATAGCGGTGCAATTGATGTACTTGGAAGGAGTATCGCAGAGACAATGGCGAATTAAAGATCCTGTTTAATCGCACGTGAAACTGGAAGGATTCGGATTGTTGTATTTTCACCTTTAACCGTGTGAATTTGCTCACGACTTTCCATTTGCTCGTATACATAATTAAACATATTGCTCTGGCAATACGTAATTGTTGGGGTGTAAGAGGTGATTTAATGAAGATCAATATTCCAGTTTTACGTCGTGCTATTCTATGAGCTTAATAATAATGTTTGTTTGCCGCGCGGTAAACGATCATACATCATCATGTAGAATACGTTTCAATCATCAAATATCATGATATGACAAAACATATCAGTATCTTATTCCGGAGTGTTTAACAATACACATAAATCAATTTTACAAATTAATATAATTAATATTCTACACTCAACTCGCATTTCATCCGAGTGATTAATTAGCGATTAATAAGACTGTTAAAAACTTGTGTCGTTTATCCCAGATTTGTTCAGATATGAATTGATATTTTAAGGGGATAAGCCGATGTGACAGGAACAAAACGTGACAAAATTCGCATAGATAAATACTACGTTAATTGTATATAATCTACCAGATAATGAGGCTCAAAGAATTCATTATTTCGCTAAAAATGCCAATAGTATTAAAACGCCAATAATATTTAGATAAAAAAATTCAAGCGTTACAAATAACAAAATATATTCGCGCGATTAAATATTAAAATTCTAAATATCTCGATTAAACTTTAATAAATATCGTAATATATGGCCGTTATTTTTATTTAGTCACAGCAAAATATATGATAACCATCAAAAAGCGGTGCCGTATTTATTCATTGGGAGAGCAAGGGGGTGGGGGAGAGGGATAGGTTGTAAAGTAATAAAGACTTGATTTACGGAGATATTAAAATCGCAATAAACGCTCCAGGAATTTAGAGAAGAAAAATGCGTTTAAGAATTTCGAAGCAGATTCCTCGTCGCACGTCGCGAACGCCGATGTCTCTAAATTGCTATGAGGCATCCCGCTATACGCATCCAGAAGACATAAATTACAATGTTGGTTTACTACGAGGTGGTGAAGGGGGTGGGACGTAATGATTAAGGCGTACATAGTTAGCGGCGCGGTTGGTCGATTATCGAAACGGCATTTGTATCCGCTTTCGGGGACGATAGCTCGAGACTACCGTAAGATATTGGGCGATTCACTTACTCTCATGAATATGTATCTACGTGGCAGTCTCTACTCTTCCGCCCTCGACAGTCATTATTCTTAATAACCGCCATTACGGCCGGCTATGCCGCAAGGATTTTTTAACGCGCGGACGCGGAGTGATGGCGCAAAACGACAACGATAAAATTATACGGCAAACTCAGATTTCAAGAACGTACCCCCGCCGGCCTCGAAAAGAGAGAAAGTTTCCATCTTACTGTGCGAACGTCGCGTAACGAGCAGCAATATCGCTGTATACAACGGAGGAAAAAATTGGGGGAGAGGAGAACGACGCGTAGCGTCGCGACGATTCGCCTCCGTTTATCACGAATGAAATTTCAACGAGCGCGGAAGCGACGGGCGTTTTGATCAATTAATATGCGCTTGTATTATTTGCGCGATCGTAATTATATCCCGCGAATTAATTACCGTATAATTATGTAATAATACTGGGAATATATCACTTATACATTATTGCCGTGTTGTTGGGTGACGCCGGATGAGCAGCGGCGCGTAATATCGCAGAATCACAAAGATAACCGAAATGATAAATACATCCTGATGAAAAAGTGCGTTTTCGCAATTTTTTCTTCTTCGCGAGAGGCAATAGCAATCGCTGCACGGAAAGAACAATTTTGCTCAAGTATCTAAAAATTCAAATAGATATACAGATCAAAAAATAATTTTGTCGGACCATCAAAATAATTATGTAGAAAACCCAAGCGATGCTGCACAAATATTTTAACATTCTAACAACCAGCTTGAGCGCCTACATAATTATTTCGATGATCTAACAAAATTATAATATTTCCAAATCTGTATATACTCGTGGATAAATTTTTAGACACTTTAGCAAAACTGTCCCTTCCATGAACGTTCAACTGATCTTTTCATCACATCGTTTATTACTAAGTACTATCACAATAACGCCAACGTTTATCATCCTACTAAAACCTAGACATCCGAGGAATAATTCGTTTCGTTAAAAAGTACCGTTCGCGTCGAAATATGAGTATCACGATCGAATAGACCGTTAACATTTCGCGGTATCGCCCGGCGAGCATTCCTCGCGTTTTAGTGCCGAGGTTGGTCCCGGCCGGCCCGACGTCGCGGCATATTTACGGCTCCGCTTATACCACACGGCTTAGACTGAGTTGCAATTATTGACGCGGTCAGTAAAAACAGTCCCACCTAACGAGGCTACGGGACTGGTAATAGTCGTTCGCCGCACAGTTGGCGCAAACAATTCCAGGGCGCAAAGCACTATATACTCGTACTCGTGCACGCGGTGCAGATAAGAAATACGTAAAGAACCACCCTCCGTACGCGCTCGATCTATTAACGGGGTTAATTACCAATCGTGCCTTTCATCGCTGTTCCCTCGGCGATACCGAGGATACAATGATATTGCCATTTTCGATTCAGTTATTTTTATAAAACTATGCATCACCAGCGGATCCAAGAAGGGGGCTGTAGGAGCCATGCCACCCCTTCCTGAAGTTTCCTTTTTAAAAAATATTTATAACAAAATGTTATATATTTCTGAAATGCTTAATCGCAATTTTAATATTCCAAAAATGTATTTTAATTTAAGAAATTCCTAGATATAAAAAAATATAAATTCTATTATATTATATTATTTTCTTTTAATGTTAATGTCGTAACTTTAAATAAAAACGTTTTATGAATTATATTATACATTTAAAAAATATTTTTTCAATGTAATAATTTAAATAATAATTTGATAATCTACCTTTTCATATTTGACTTTAGAAAAAAATTTCTCTTGCAGCAAATCACCTCTTTGACAAATTTCTGGATCCGCCAATGCTGTGCATTCTCCTTTCACCGCACGACGGCATTGATGTAATAATTCATGCAATATTATAATAATTTAAGGTATATTTTACATTTTATACCAAATCGTTTCCCATCTTTCTTTCTTCTCTCGTACGCGCGCGTGAATACCTGATAATTTCCGCGTTAATGTATTCAGAATACCGGGCCTGTTATTATGAGGGAATGAATAATGCACCCAATCTGTTATACCGTAGAATCTTAAGGTTCCCTAACATCATAACAGCTCGTTATTGCAAGTGGAGGTAACGTAAAAACACATGCGAGTCGACAAAACCTCGACACCGTCCGTCGCAATTAAAAGCGTCGGACATTTTATGGCTTTATGCTCAAAGATTTATTGTTTTAATTACAAATACAAATGTTTACCATTTGAGAACATACGGCCAACGATATTACCTACTGCCCGAAAACACGCTCCTAGTTCTCAAATAGAACTTCTAATAATTTAATTAAGAATAGGCGAATCTGAAAATTTGTGGCGTACTATTTTAGTGCTTGAAAATATTTGATAAAAAGAGTTATTTCAGTATTTAAATTCTTTATAAATTTAATGTACTTACATATTTCATAAATATTATTCATAAATGATTTCTACATCTTATCGATTATATAAATAATTAAGAAATACATTATTAAGTATACATTATTAAAAGCAACTTAATAATATATAATATTAATAAGTTGCTCAATTTTAGTACAATAAAATTCGTTTAATTTCAAAGTACCAAAGGTACTTTTTAACTCAAAACAGTTTTGAATAACACTCTCACACCGAATCTATATAACGCTATGAAAAACTACCATTTCTCGAACAAAAGCTGTACTATGATCGAGATATGTACTCTGCAGTCAGTACCATTTTTGTTCGAAAAAAATGCACGGTTCTTCGTTGAAAACCAACTGGGAGAAACTAACCGAAAAAACTGCTGTACAAAAAATTGCTTTGTTTCTATTTCACTGCTCCTTTTTTTTTCCTATGTAAATTCATGTATCTGACTCAATTTCGAAAATTTCATAATGGTCGAGATTGTAAAACAATTTCTAGTGATTGTTGAGTTTCTAAGAAATGTTTCGGCATAAGGAGGGAATTGAAAACTATATGATTTTCCATTAACATTACGAAAATTATAAGTGTCACACGTGCATAACATTTCACACATCCACTTATAAGAATCGAATTGTATGTGAACTCAATTAGTGCTTTCCGTCATCAATGAGAGAGGAATGAAAATGAAAGGTAACCATTTCGCGCTTCGAAACTGACCCGGGAAACCAGTGGGCATAAACACACAGCAAAAATAAACGTCAGCGAGAAACATCAAAAATAGAACGCCAATGGTGAATTTTTCATTTGGGTTTATGTCACATTTAATTATGCCCCGGATTAATGCACGGCATTTCTGTCTCTCTCCTTCTCCCTCTTTCCTCTCCTCCTCCTCATCTGTTTCTCTTCCTCTCACTCTCATTTCTAGATTCAGTAGTTATCTTTTCGTTGACGGTTTATTTCGAAATGGTATTATACCGGTATATGCCGTTTAGATTGCGACCGGAGAGAGACCTTTCTATTTTGAAATATCATACCTACGCGCTCTCCCTTTTTGTCTCGTCCAATTTTCCCATTTTGTAAAAAATATTATTTAATGTTTACTGATTCAATATTTCCCAGTAAAAACAACAAATAACATGGCTCTCGTAACATGAGAGTTAAAAGAAGAAAATATTATACACGCAAATATATACAAGCTATTTATTTTCATATTTTACTCGCGAAATAAAACGGTCGGTTTGTCTCACATTCAGGAATATTAACCTAATTTCTTCGGTTTTTTGTTTTTCACTTTGCAATTATAGACAAATTATTTCTTTTTCCTACCAGTCAATTACCGGTAAATTATAATTTAAAATGACAATTTAAAATTATCCAGAAGAACTGTCACTCCCGTAACAGAATTTGTCTGCCGTCAATGTAGATTATTACCAATGTAATTCAGATGTATCGTTCAAGCGTGCCGTGTATCAACGACAATGCGACGTAGTCGCAATTATTCTAGAAGATGTCGAAGCGAAAACGAACGGACTCAAAATTGGGTGCTTTCCATTTAGTAAGACAAGTCGACGCAAACATCATTCTATTTGTGTCTTTACGTTTAATAAGTAATAAAAATAGAACAACTTGTGTCGATTTGTGTCACAAAATGGAAAATATTTATTATAATTTTAGGATACCGAGTGGCTCGCCGTTCAGTGCGATTGACTCGCGATCTGTAGATCCGGGTTCTGTAGATTTCACCCCTCATCTGCGTCTCGCATACGCAATTTTTCGCGTTCGCCATTCGAATTCGGCGGATTAAACTGCGGGTGCCCTCACTTAAAAAAGTGATCTTGCAGCGAAAATTATCTAAGTACAAAAAATAACTAAAATAGAAAATTTCTAGCAAGTACTGCGATATTGGATATGTATTGCATCTAATCATATAGATGACAGAGATAGAATTTAGATTTGTGATATAAATTCTATGCGTAAGATACATAATTTTCTGCCGGATACAAAAAAACAGCTATAATTCTAGCTGAAGTAGCAAAATATTTTTTCGCGTGCTCGAGTTGTTGTCAAACTCTAAAGAGTAAGAATGCAGCCACTATCAAAAACATAAGCGAGCTTCTGCCCCCGAAGAGGCTCTAAAGCTAAAACTGATATGCGTGGTACTGTAACCCAATAATAGGCCGTAATCACACTACAGGTTGTAGGTTCTATTTTAGCCAATCATGATGCAGCGAGTGCAGGTTGCAACGTGATTGGTGAAAATAGAACCGACAACCAGCAATTGTAACCGGCAATCTGATTAATGTGATTACGGCTCTATAGGGTCGGAAAACCAAACAGGGAACCGACACCAAGATCTATTATAGTCTTGAGGACAAGTGTAGCCGCTGAATGAAACGTCGCGAAAGAGGATTGTATTAAAGTATACAAAGGGTAAACACAGGAACTTTTTATTTATATATGTTGCGTGCACATGTATGAGTAAGAAATTGTTTGGAATCAATTAAGAAACAACGACTATAAGAGCTACACTATACTATTTTTTGTAATGTCTCTAAAATATTGCTGTAACATTTCATAAGAAATGAAATACAGCAACGTTCTGGAGACATTACAAAAAATAGTACCAACAGTACAGTTCTTATATAATCGGTCTTCCAATTAATTAAAAAAAATTCTTGTAAAATGTTACAATATAATCGCGTATTATAAATTCCTACAATGTCTCCACAATATTGCATTGCAACTTGCGAGATCGCAGCATTGCTGCAATGTATTTAAAAAGTGCGTCGCGTCGTGACGCCTATCCTTTCCCCCGCTAGCAGGTACCGCTCGTTCTTCATTTTCTCCTTGGTTATTCACCGTACAAAAGTAACGAGCCGCACACTTTACAGCTTGCATCGTCACGATGACGGGGCTCGCTCGTGCACCGCTTTTTGAAAAGTCTCCCAGCGGTAAACGACGATGGATATAGCTCGCCCGACGCATTTCTCTCGTTCTCTCTACGTATATGTACGACGCGGATGTGTGTACGTGCGTTTTACACGTTTCGCGACCTCGTTGGATTACTCGCGGGGATTACTCCGTCGCTTTAACTCTCGGATTCACTCTCGCCGATCCCCAGACCCACATCTGCTGCGGTAATATCGAATCTACGCCTATCCTTCCGAGACGGCATTGATCCGACTGCGAGGCGTCTCTTAAAGACGCAATTGCACCGCGACCAAGTTGTAATTGCGGCAATGGACGGAAGTAAGGGCGTGCCATTACTTATTACGGCGCATTGTCGCAGAACCATTTGGCTCGCGGAGCCGCGGTGGGTTTCCAGGTGTGCGGCAAAATCGTTTTTGGCCTGCTTGATCGAGGGATCTACCGAAGTAATTAGACGCACGTAGGATTAAAATAATATCTTTCCCTCAAGTACTCTCCGGTAATAACGTTCGCGTTATCGTCGTAGAGATTCTAAGATAACGACGTTAAGCTACACGATTCGCTCAAATTTCTGTTAGGTATTAATCACACAAAATTTCGAACGAGGTCATTGTTAAGAGCTATTAAAAAAAATCGATTGAAACTTCGCGCAACAGTCTGGCTTAAATGACGCGAGCGGTTAATGCATTTCAGAAACGTGAGAGCGCGAAGCTACTCAACCAAGTACATTCGCTAATTGTATGCCGCCAAATTGAGATGCAGCTGAATTTCTGAAGATGCAATTGCTGCACGGCAAAATTCCTAATTAAGCCAATAGTAGAAAAGGCCGCGACACAACAATAATAAATTTTCATAGTGATTAAAATTGAACTCTTAACAAAATGTCGACTTCCAATTGTCCCATGAATTGCCATCTGTTGGATTAATTTTACACAATTATTCCGTAGCAATTTACTCAATTAAAGTGTTTCACGTGTTTCGAAATTCAAGATGTCACCTTAATCCTAAGATAATAATCGCGTAGCGATTATCACTCGTTTCGGCACAGAAAAAACAAACAGTTTTTGTTGAAGTATCTAAAAATTTAAATAGAGAGATATACAGATTTAAAAATAATTTAATTCAATCATCAAAATAATTATGCGGAACGTCTAAGTGTTGTCAATATTTTAAAAAGAATTTTAACATTTTAACAACTTTGAGCGTCCTACACAATTTTATTTTAATGATCTAACCGACATTATTCTCAGATTTGTATTTTCAGATCTACATTTTTAGAAATATTTCCACCGTTCTAGCCGTGTGATCGCAACAGTCGTAAAGCTTAAAGTAATACATAGTAGCAAACGCGAATATTGAAGATCAGTCAGAATTACGTTTACATCATAATTAACTTTATCGTCAAAATTTTCGAACGAGAATGTTCGAGATGTTATTGGAAGTTCGGGATTGCTTGTTAACTCGCCGTTCATAGCGGCCGTAACGCGTAACTCTACAGAAACGATGACGAACTTGATGAAACAAACATCGAACGGCTAATAACTTCGTGAAACGCGCGAGAGATGCGCATTCAGAAAATTCACAAACTTCAGGATTACCGCCGTCCCACATCTCCTCCCTCCCTCTCAGCATCGCGAATCGCTCAAACTATTTGCCGGAGCCACTTGGGATTATGTACCGGCCATATCATTTGGCGACGCAAGTCGGCTGACGCAAAACAGCCAACTACAAGTAACGATCCACTCCAAAGTAAGCAATTAAGGCCGCGCGCGCTGACTCACCGCCGTAGTTTAATGCAAATTTTACGGGCGAAAAGAAGCTCGGTGCGCAAGTACTCGGTCGTGGAATTCTTCGTGGACCGTACTCTTTTTCGTCAAAGACGGTCGCTGATTCGATTTTAGTTAAATAACTCGCCAGCCGCTTTCATCGTGAAATTCAATAACGATACGACTCGATAACGACTCGTAAACTACTTCGCGGTAAATTGTTTGCCTTGATGTACGAATAATAATCGCGAAATACGAAAAATGAATCGCGTCGAAGTACCAGGTGAAAAAAGATCAATGTAAATGACCATGTGTACCGACTAGATATTAGATATACTTCATATATAAATCTATTCCAAGCGCGCGAATCGGCTTTTGTTAATAGCCCTCCTCGTTACGTCCAGCACTCCTCATCTCGTCATTATGTGCTTCCTTCGCACGTTTCACCGAAGCCATTATTGCGCGATGTTCCTCCGAAAGCGGTGTCATTAGTTACATTTAAATGATGGAAACCAGTTAAACGTATTCAACTTGAATGTCGATCGTTATTCAAGATAAACCTAACCATTCGATAAAGACTTACTGTCACGAATCGAATTATTACCGAACAGTGCACCATTGCATCGATGATTTCTTCAAATTGTTTCCTGGCTGTTCAGAATTGTAGTTTCGCGCATGCATTACTGACAGTTACATAATTAGTTATCCTACTGGAACTGTTATTATTTTTCTCATATTAATAGAACGTCGTGCTAACTTCACAGATCCGCATAAAATTAAATTGTGAAGGTAGCACGCCATTCTCTTGATATAAAAAAAAATAACCCGTCCCAGTAGCATTTTTCTTAGTTCTACAGTTCCTCCAAATAAAAAAAAGTTTTCCGCACTTTTTATACTAAAAACTGAAAACATAGCGTGCTAACTTCGCAAAACTAGCACGAGTCTCTAAAGTACAGGAGAAAGAAAAATATTTTTACTTTTGGCTATACAATTAATAAGGATGTATCTACAAATATAATATAACCTGATGTCGAGCGCATCAATTTCTCGCACGCTACTTCGAGAAGAATGTTTCAAAGTTTCAGGAAACAATTGATCGAAAGTGTCGATTTAAAGTTAGTTATCGAGAATAATAAATCGAGAATAACAAATAAGTATTCGTTTAATGGTCGTTGATAAACCGTGTCGCATTTCATTCGTCGTTTACTTTGTCACGTAAGTCCGCGGTTGGCGCAGTTTAGACAAATCCGCACATCAGCTCGCCTAATGGTAGACAGAATTAATTATACGCAACGTATTAATCACCGATCGTATTACTTTGAATTCGAGGTAGCGCTTGGTACAATCCTTTGGGGAACGCCAGAAGACTAATTATGATGGAGTGACTCGCATCTCTCTGCCAGACGTCTTCTATGTCTGGCATCTTCCGCAGGTTTCTGTCCTTCTCTCTTGCGGACCGGGATAGAATTTTGCGCGCTGTGTAACTGCGGTTACGCCGCAAGCAACCGCGGATTTCGCGTGATAGACACGATGGCATTGTACCGGCAAAAACACGCAAGACAAACGATCGTCTGCGCGAAAGCGTTCGCATAACCGTTTCCTTCAAATTTTAGACGCGTTTTTCAATTTGCGAAATTCTTCACCAGCCCGCGAACTTTAATTAAAATCATGAAGATTAATCGTGCGACGCGCGCGCGCGCAAACACCGAGGCGCAAATTGCCACATGTTTGCGTTTCCGACAGACATTTACGATTGCGTGATACTAACTTTCTTGTTTCTTATTTCGCGATAGATAATTAACGCTAATATCTAAAAGTACGATCCATCATATTTTACCTCATGTCACACATTTTCCTATATATTTTCCAAGTTATCTTAAAAATCATATATCACATCTTCTAAAAAAGATTATCGATACTTTATCCTATGCTGTACGCGCTTAAATACCTTCCACGTTAATGGAAATTACACTTAGATACATATCTAATTTTTTAATATTGAAGATCCTAAATTATAGATACGCATATTGACAAAATTAAAACATTATATTGTACAAGAATAAAAACTAAGGCACATATTATGGAATTATATATTTCGGACTGAAGTCCGATCGGAATTATTCCGTATTCCGCCAAACGCAATAGAAGTCTGGGGAACAATTGAATAATTTCGATATGAATCCATTCTGAATAATTCCATAATACATGCCCAAGCGCGACATTTTAAAATATAAGAAGTAGATAAAAAAAAAGTTAGATAACAATAAAAAGTAATGAGAAGAAAAATTTTGTAATACAGACGAAATATACAATTAAGAGACTTATTAGCGAGGCTAAATGTCAAGACAGCCAATCAGAACGACGATATACATATAACGTTTGAACGCTCGTGGGCAGGCAAGTTAGACTTGCTAGCGTAAAGGGTTAATTTAATGGAGGCAAAGAACGCCTGAACGCCTGTGGCTAACCCAACTGGACCTACCCGGTAGTAGAGTTAACCCTTTACTATCCAACTGGGAGAATTACAGTGGAAACGGATGCGGGCTTTCTATTTAGACATCTAACGCTCCTCTCAATATCTTATCCCATATTATGCGTGTAAATACTATTCATGTTGATGAAAATTGTATCCGGGTATACCATATGTCCAATTTCTTAATGTTGAAGATCTTAAATTAAAGACGATATTAATATAGAATAAACAAATAATATGATGATGATCGGTCATGATATCGATTTTCAATGACTAAAATAAATATTAGAGGTGCGCTAAATAAAATGTAATATTTAATATTAATTTTAGGAATAATAGATTATAATTCCATAGATAAATATTAATATAATCAACCTCAGTACAAAATTTTCAGTAAAAAGATAGATAGTTGGAAAAAAAGATACAATATTTAGATCTGCGAAGTACGAAAAAACAACACGTCTCTGTATCATTATATTATTATTATTAATATTATTATTATACTAATTATATACATATATTCATGAAAAGAACGGTTTTGCTAAAATATCTAAAAATATAACCAGATACAGATCTAAAAATAAATTTTGTTAATCTATATTAAAATAATTATGTAAGATATCGAATCGAAGTAATTGCTCGAATATATCAAAACTTTTTGCAGCATTGTTCATCGTGTTTGAATTTCCTACATAATTATTTTAATAGTCCAACAAAATGAGTTTCAGATCTGTCTACTTAAATTTTCAAATACTTGAGCAAAATCGTTCTTTCCATGTATTATTCGTAACATATAACTACTGAAAGCTCTTCCAATTTGATTACTGTTAATTATGACTGACGCTAATAAAATGTCTCCAAATTACCTCATAAAATAATTACGAGATGGTTTGTACGAGTTTCGAAACAAAAGCATTTTCTTAATTAGCAACATGTCTTGCGGTCGTATCACGTGAACGAACTGTCTCGCTGCGGGATGAATCTTGATCTCCGCGAGAGAAGAGCTCGTGGCCCGTATAATCGCGGAAAGCAGGCGCGCAAATACGCGAAAGTGTGGCGGAGAGGTGCGTAACGCGATGCGACAAAACGGAGATTAATACCGCCGTAATTCGTTGGGCAAATATTTATTTCCTGCTTAATTAATCGTTAGCCTTTAATGGCTATGCCATATTTCCCGGCTTGTTTGGCCGTCCGGGCAGCGCCACGGCCATTCTATTATAAATTATAACAGACTACTATTAGACGGCCGGTGCCGCTTTTATCGTCGAACGCCATGAATTATCAGTGTTGACCTTTGCTCATCCGCTTTTCGGGAAAAAAAAAGATTCGCGGCGCAATTAACATCCGCGCCGAAATGGTGCCAAAGCGATGATGCTATTCCGCCGGGATATTTCCTGGCGCGGTAACATTTTCAATTCGCTTTTAGTATCGCCCATTATATATATTATCACCTGACGCGCGTGTATTTTGCACCGCGCATCCCAACTAGAAACTGGAACCGCATTCTAATAACCGCCTGCGTCGTAATGTGCTCTCATTACACTGTGTGCCCGCGAAAATTTTTCAAAGGTCACGTGGATTTATTTATGTCAGGGATACAAGTTTTGTTATTTCCCCTAGAGATTTGGCAAAGTTAGATTTTATAAGAATGAGGCGTTGATTTAAAGTGTGAATTTTGGGAGAAAAGTAACGTGTGTGTGCGTGTGTGTGTGTTTTTATGTGTGTATTTGTGATCATATTTTCTCAGAACATTAAAAATCACGCTTCTTGTATCCCAGGATTTCCATAAATTCCTCATCCTAAAATTCCATAACTTTTCCCTGATTTCCAGATAAAATTTCATGATTTTTTTCTGATGTTTCAATAATGTTTTAAAATTTTTTGTATTTTCATCCTGATTTGAAAACCATCAAATATTTTGTTGAAAGAGCCATTTAACAATATAAATTACTATTAATGTTGCGTTTAATTATTAAGTTACATTTAATTATCAAATTGATAGTATTTCAAAACTGTATAGGTGTGATGTTATAGGTAAACATAAACTTTTTTAAAGCCAACAAATTTAATTTTCCAGAATATTTTGCAAAATTCCAACTTTCCTCTCATTTCCATGGTCGTTTTCAATTTTCCTAGTATTTCCCTAATTTCCAGATTTATAACAATCCCGATTTAAAACATATCCCTCAAAATTCACAACTTTTAAATCGACGCTCCATTCTCAGAAGATCTAACTTCACCAAATCTGTTGGAGAAATGATAGAAGTCTCCGATACAACTAAACTCACGTAACCTTTAGAAAATTTTAAAAGTTGAAACCGAGCACACAGAATGTTATCAACACGGCGCGCGTGTACTATTTTCTGCAAAGAGAGAGGTAGAGAGAGACAGAAAGAGAGGGGATGGAGGGGGGGGAGGGGGAAGAAGAAAACATTCGCGTTCATGAAAACATCATTCGCGATAGCGAGACTCCTAAAGAAGTACCGCGCTGTGAAGTATCGACCGTCTGGAAAACTACCCTCGAAGATCACGCTCGCGGTGAGGCATCGAACGATACGAAGAAATCCCTATTTCTTCGCCCTCCCCCCTCCTCGCCCCCTCCTCTGGTCGAGACCAACCCCCTTTTTCACGCAGCAGAACCCGACGCGAACGGCGAACGAGGTCGAGAGAATATCGCGGTCGGTGCGAGTCGAGTCTCCCGCGGTCTCGGACCCCCTGCGCGTCCTCCCTGTAATCCCTGTTTCTCCACCGCGCCGGCACCTCCGTTCCACCGCGGCTGACTATACCCGGTGGTTGCTCGGCCATAGTCACGCTAGCACTACTAATTGCATGTCCGACCAAAGTATATCACTACCACTGCCACCCATCGCGCCCGCCCAGCGCACTGAATCCGCTCGTTTCGCGTTGCACGTACTGTTCAGTATTCCTCTCCCTCAGGCGGTCGGGGTTCTCTCCCTTACCCTCCACCACCTATCACTCCTCGCGGGTTTCCCCCCCCCCCAGTCCCTCTCTTCCCTCTCTTTCTCCGTATATTCTCCGTACCGCTCTTCATCACCCGGCCGGATACACACTCGTATCTCGTGTATGTTTTAGAGCGCGGTATTACCAGGCGTGGAAGTTGCGTCCCGCTTTATTCGAGTTATTCGCGACTGTTTTGATTAGGTTCACCGTGGCGGCTTGGCCGCGACAGGCAGCTTGGATTCAGTTCCATCCCCAACTTTCCCCCCCCCCCCCTTCCCGCAAACCTTCTCGCGGCCAGCGAGATAAACCGGCATCCTCGCGGGACGTGCATTTACATCGCGGCCAATCATTCCCCGACTGATTAGTATCGTAATAACTCGCGTGATGTGGTTCTCAGATTGCGCGGTGGCCATCTAAATTCGCTCCACTTTTATCTCCCATCGTATGCACACTACATGTAGACGCCACCATTATTCGGAGTTTATTTAGTATATTTGAAAATTTAATGTAATTCCAAAAGAGTTTGTCAACATTCAATTGTCATTCGTACCATTTTGATAAATTTATGAATTTTATTTGTAATATTTTTTCAAAATTATAAAAATATTTTTTATATTTATTTAATTTTCAGGTAGAATATTATTATTTTAAATATTTTAAAATTTTTATATGTTCGGTTATATAAATAAAGATATATTGTATAAATATCCCCTGTGTGTTTAAAGTTTTCAATAATGGTGCAATAAAACGGCTGCTATATACACGATGAATATTATTGGTGCAATATATTGCTCCAATATATAATATTAATATAGGTATTATATTTACATTAGCGTGTACATTAAACGAACATTATTGCAAAATATGGAAATATTGTATAATAATGCTAATCGCGTGGATTGCAATTAATTCATTCTGAAACGCAAAGCGATTCATGCAAAAGCTAGTTAAAAATTAAAGAAAAAAATGACAGGGAATTCAACGTCCTGCCTGCAATTTTTTCTCTTTCTCCTTCTCTTTCTAAAAATACCAGTATCATATATTGATTATTTGTCTCTCTTTATCAATATAATTACTAACGAAATCAATATTAAGTTTATCGGTCACACCGACACCGAGTTCGGCGCGGTGTGGTAGTTAATAATTCAACAGCCCCGTTTTCATCGACCCTCGTTACTCGTTACACGATTTCTATTTATCTCTTCTGTCTCCTCTTTACGTGTCCCATTAATATTGTAATAATCCTTGGTCACGTAACATCTGCCTTTGCCTGACGCGCCGCGTATCCGTTTCAGCTTCGTGCAATCTGCCACGTGCAAACACCCGTCTTTGTTATCTGCCGAAAGTATCCTCTCTACCGCGTTTGTTTTCCAACCGTTGAAGTGTATCCGCGTCGAATTACATGGGAGGTACGATTACCTTTGAACGGTTAACGCGTGCTATCCCATCTTCAGGTCCACTTTGTCCGAGCGCTTCGAGAGCTTTTATGAAAGGGTGGCACTGCGCTGCCATTAATCCGGCGATGACGCACGTCGTTTCGCTTGGTCTCCGTTTCTCGTCCGTTATAGTCGGATTTACGATGCGCATGATAAATTCATGCAACGGAACGGAATAATTTCTTATTGTCGACGTATAACGAGTTCGGCCGTGCCGCGATTCTCTTACGCGGCTCCACTTATTGCTTATACAACGCTTCGTGCAATCGCTATCGTGTAAATCGTGACTCGAGAACACCAATTTCAGCCCACCCTCTCTCGCAGTTCGATGCGATAGAATAATGAAATATATACCAAGCGCATGTAAAGCAGAAGAGTAGCGTGCAAGTCCGTGCGATCCGCTCGATGAATTAAATATCTTAAAGCGAGGAAGATTAAGAAGCGCAGATGCGCGCAACCGGGAGATTAAAAGACGCAATAAATATTTGTCGGACTAATCCGTAACGTACTTCTTTAACCCGATTGCATACCCGGGCTAAGTTATGGCATAATGAACGTGCTTAATCCTTCCCGGCCGCAATTCATTACAGCTTCCCATCGACGCGCCTTGTTCTACGTTATCTGCGAAATTAGCTTCTCTCTCTTTCTCTCTTCCTCTCCGCTATCTTACGTACGCGCGTATTTCTCGGTTGAATGCAAGTCGTTGTCGAATTCCACGAAAGCCACGTAACGATTTAGCTTTAACCGACCAGCGTCGACATTTCTCAACCCTTATGTACTTCCTGTCCTCCTCGTTCAGTGATTAACCCGATGAGAGACCTTGGCGTCAAGTTTTCCACCCACGTTCGGTAGCGTTAGTTCGTGCAGAAATTTCTCGCACACAAACCCTTCGGCCTTTCGCATTAGCCCAAACGTATAATTTATCTGTACATTTTCTCTCTCTCTCTCTCTCTCTCTCTCTCTCTCTCTCTCTCTCTTTCTCCGACTACTTCAATTATATTCTTAACTGTATGGGCGCTGTTAATGCGAACGTTCATTATTAACGGCAAATCTCGTCGTACGCCATTCTTCGTTACGATATCCGTGCCCGCGGAAGCTTTGTCCTTTGTTGTTCGTGAAACTACTCCATACCTCGGGCGTCAGTTCTCGTTTTCACAGCGCGACCGACACCGGTTCGAATTTCACGAAAACCACCGCGATTTACCTTTGTAAACACATCCGACGTGTTCTCTCTCTCTCTCTCTCTCTCTCTCTCTTTCTTTCTCTCTCTCTTTCTCTCTCTCTCTCTCTCTCTCGTTCTCTCTTTCTCTTTGCTTGCATATCGGTCAATCCGCTCGACATTCATACGCTTCTAATGACGTCATCCTTCCCACATCACAATTTGCAAATGATTATGTTGGTGTATCCATTAAATTACAAATCTTTCTCTTTGGTGCCGCGAGAATGGATAATTTCATCAATCGCTACTTAATCAGTTATTTAATTGTGTTCTCGCTAATTAATTCTGTGACTAAAAAAATCATTATCAAAGTTGTCATAAATTTCTTATCTTAAAAGTCCATAATTTTTCCTTAATTTCTAGACAAAAAAATCATTTCACGATTTTCCTTGATGTTTTCAATAATATTTTAAAATTTTTTGTATTTTCATCCTAATTTGGAAACCGTCAAATATTTTGTTGAAAGAGCAATTTGACATAACAATGTTGTTTAACGTTGCTGACATTGCTTGCATTTGGTTGTTAAATTAGTATTGATAGTATTTCTGAAACGTAGCTGAGATATACGAATATTAAACTTCTTTAAAGCCAAAAATGTTAATTTTACAGAAAATTTTGCAAAATTCTCGGACCGTTTTTTAATTTTCCTGATTTTCAATTTTATAGCAACCCTGATTATATTATATTATCGTTGGTTAAAAAGGTAAAAGAATGTGATAAAGATTTAATACATCAGAAGATGTAATTTAAAAAATATATTAAGACATTGTATAATATATTTAAAGTAAAAGTGACATATACTCTTCTTACATTTTATGTTCAGAAAAAAGATATTAAATTTTCATGATTTATGAGTATTTTAGAATTTCTTAGTATTAAAAATACATAACTTACATATTTCTACATTTCTCTCTCTACATTCAATTTCAACATTATTTCATAAGAGATAACTCGCATATTTGACAATTCGCAGTGTATTTTAATAGCACTTTGATGATCCACGGTACACGTAATCTTTTTACGGTAATTTTTCTACTGTCAACAACGAAATTGCCCTCCCTTTGTTCCTTATTTCCCTGTGCCCATTTTCTTGAGGAAAGCTATGCAAATTCCGTGAAAGCCACGACTTACCTCTATAAACAACTCAAAGGGCGATCTTTTATTTTTCGTCGCTTTGCTTCTGCACTCATTCTTCTTCGTTACACTTTCAAACAGATTCTTCGATTAACATTCGAACTATGCATACAGATATACAATTTTAATAGAACATTAAAGGAAAGAGGTCAAATGATGTCCGTTTATAAAATAATTTTTTCGCATTTTACCGTTCATTTAATCCGTGAACAAATAACCTTAATATCTATTTCGTGAATCATTTGTATTATATATTTCCTATCCTATAATTTTATATGTTATGTTCTTAAGAAAGTACTGTTTAACTTGGAAATATCAATAACTGTCGCGCACACACACGCACACACACACACACACACACACACACACACACAGACACACACACACACATATACATCGACTTTTTTAGGGTTATAAAATAATCGGTAGTGAGACCAAAAAATTCTCCTCTCTGACTGTCACATTTATAACAATGCCATCGATTAATGCTACAAAAACAGATAACCTTTTTACCTTCTTTTTCTAGTTCAAAAATGTTAGTACAATAAAAACATTGAAGAAAAAAGAGAACAATAAAGAGAATTTATACTCTTTAAGACAAAAATATGTAAAAATATGGAAGTTATTTTTAATATCAATAGCTAATATAGATTCTAAAATATAGTAAATATAGTAAATATAGATTCTAAAATAATCATAAATCATAAAAATTTAATATACATCTTTTCTGAAGAGATTATAACTATACTACAATATATTATAATTATCTTTAAATGTGTAATATATAATTATCTTGATATAATATATTTTTTAATTATACATCTTTCGACATATTAAATAGTACCTTCTATACATGACACTTTTTTATAAAATATAAAAATAAAATTTAATTAACTTTTCTACCTACGTCTACAACTCACACCGTTTATACCTCACGTTTCGTCGAGTCACGTGTCACTATAGTGATTTCTTAGCAACAAATTTCCTACATCGCGTAAAAAGGATCGCGATAATCTTGCTTCCGCTTTCTCCTCATTCTCTAAAAGCAGCTCTCTCTCATCCTGACAATGAGAACACGTTTAACAAATTCCAATAACCCGAACCGTGATTTACCTTTGTACGCATCCAAGAAGTGCACGAAGATCATCCCCTTTCTGCCTAACTCCCTTCATCTATCTTTCTCTTTTCCGCCCCATCGTGTCAGGCGTTCTCTTGCTTGACGCGTATCGCGATTAATCCACCGTTCGAGCGCAAACGCTTAGCCATGCCACCGGAAAAGAGCTGTGCGCTCCAACTTCCGGTTCTCGCCTAGCGGGATAGCCACGAGAAAACGCGAGATAGCCCGAGTGATACCGGCGATGGCGACCGCGATCCACCGTTCTTTGTATGTACATGTGTATATCCCATCACGGATAACGTCGCCGTTTTATTTCTTTGTTACGTTTAATTAATCCTTTGACGATGATCTCGTCGTGCTGACGCTCAAGTTGCTCAATCTAATCGGAGCGTTCGCATATCCGACGGAAATTTCTGCAAAATCTGGAGCGTAATAATAATATACTTTGGCATAGCTTAATATCGCAACATTTGAATTTATTGACTAGTATCTCGGATCTCTTATACAGATATATGTACTCTCTCTCCCATTGCAAATAATCTACCCAAATCGAATAAGACTGGATCGATAACTTTTATAAAAGAATTATCCTTATAAAAGAGTTATCCTAAACGTCTTAACGTCTTAGATGGTAAATTAATTACACAAAGAAATTAAAGAAATCTTTCCTAAAACTTTACAATGATAATGAAACAGTCTTATTTGTTCTTATTTTTATCAATCAGCTTTTGCAAATTTAATGTAACAGCTGTGATTGAATTACGTTCAATTCAATACTGTTCAATTAATTAACACGATTTATCTCGAAGCGGAAAATAAATATATTTATCGTTTCACGCATATAATATTTACAAATTCCTTTCGTTGGACGTATATAACAACAATAAATCGATAACCTGAATATCTATTTCTTTTTTCTAGCACGTAACGCTTTATCCTACCCTCTCTCCTCTGCGCCAGGTATTTGCGTCGCGAATGGGTCCTCTTCTCGTATGTGTTACGTAATAAACTCCATCTATCTGTACATCTGCCCGTAATGACCGACATTACGGTCTTGCAGTCGCCCCCGCACGTACGAAACGCGGGTAATGACTGTTCCCCCTTTCGTCGTCCTCGTCGGTTCAACCTACCCCGCATCGATTCCGCTCGCGAATCCGTGACGGAGAAGCCGAGAGCTCCGACTCGCACTCACGAGGCACTTCGCGCTCCTCGCGTGAGCGAGCGTGCTCGGTCACCGTGCCGAGTCGCCCGGTAAGTGCCCATTCGTGTGCACGTGTACATCGGACGTGTCCGCGGTATATTCGCACGAACCCGCAGCGCCGGTGACGACGACGAACACGCGCGAGTTCTGCGAGTGGGCTGCGCTCGCTCGAGCGCCGCTTTATTAATGGCCCGCAAAGCACCGAGTTACACCAATTTCTCCCACGAACTCTGTTATTTCGGACACGAGCCCAGAGCGGACGTCTCCTCGGCTCGGCTCGGCTCGACCCGGCTCGGCTTGGCTCGCGAAAATAATCCGCCGCCAAATGAAAAAAGCGACCGTCCGCAAATTACACGGCCGAGATTACCGGCGGATAATTAAGGGCAATCGTACTCGCTAATGTCGCTCGGCGTTTGTAACGCGATTGATCAAAACGCGACTGGTCGAAACTGGCTGTTTCTCTTAATTAACATTGGCCGTTCGATCGCGCCTCTACGGCGAGAACGAAAAATGAACATTCAAAAATTAAAAGCTATTATTTCGAAGATATACGACGACAGCTCGCTTAACAGGATTGTCGTCAATTTTTCATCCTAAAATTCCATATTTCTCTGATTTTCAGATAATTCCATAATTTTCCTTGATACTTTTAGTAATATTTTAATTTTGAAATTTTTTATTTTCTCACCATGATTTAGAAATCATCAAATATTTTATGAAGAAAGCTTGACATAGCAATGTAAATTATTATGAATGTTGTTGACACTGTTTATTTAAAACAAACAATAATTAATAAAGACAGACGATTGAGAGAGCAACAACTGCGCAATAATTAGTGCGTTTAATTTAAGCAATAGTTTAGTATTTCACTTCTTACATGACAAATCGATCGAACAGTTGTTGCTCTCAATCACCCGTCTTTATTAATTATTGTTTGTTTGATTATCTGGAGAGCCTAATTTATATTATTAGACTGTTTATTTAATTATTAAGTTGATGGTATTCCAAAACTGTGTGAGTGTGATATATGCATATTGAACTTTTCTTCAAAACCAAGAATTTCCATTTTCCAGAAAATTTTGCAAAATTTCCTGACTCTCTTCCCTGATTTCCAATTTTGTGGCAGTCCTAATAAATTATACTTGATAGAATTTAGATGTATTTTCCCGTATCTTCGGTTGCTTAAAGGAGAAATATAATCAATAATCACGTCGCTCGGATACTACATGCAATTACATTACGTAAGTTACTGCAACATGTCCGCGGAGGATTGATTCGCAACGCGGATTGAACCCAAATGCCTTCCATGAATAAGTACACACATAATTCGCATCGTGCTGGCAGACAATGTTCCTTCGGTAACTACTACGTCGCGTTGTACCGAAACGTAATACGATATTCGTGTATCTTAATGCCGCTGGTTAACAAATTCGACGTTCCCGATATAACCGAAGCAATCGTTAACGCGCCGAGATGTACATTCGAGAGAACTCTGTAACTCCATCCGCGTTATCACCGATATACTGGCAACTTAGACATTACCGGCGTAATAAACTTTGACTACATCCAGCTGACGCTGGATAAGGAACTACATCTGGACAAGTTATACAGGAGCCACGAGTACCGGCGAGACGTAGAAGCTACGTGTTACGGACAGTGAAACTATTGGCAACAACCGATGATTAACTACCGGTGCTACCTTAGCTACCAACGTTTCTCGAATGGGATTTCCTGTTGAAGGTACGAAATCTCGATGCAACTTGCACTACGGCGATTGGAGGACGATTGGATGACGGCGTCGACTACGGCAACGACGACGATCGTGGCGCGGCGTTCTGTATCCAACGAAGATGCCGTTGCAGCACCGTGGGGAACAGCCGAAGCGAGCGACACAGTCTTTGATCGCTCGTGCGAGCTAAACGTCGAATAGTTTCGAATGGATCCACGTTATATCGGAAGTGACCTCGTGCACTCGGTGCAAAAGGGACTCCTGAGGCAATGCGATCACCTGCTTTGCTTGGTTTCTCTCTCTCTCTCTCTCTCTCTCTCTCCCCATCCCTCTCTCCCTCTCTCTGCCTCTGCAATGTGTCAACAACCAACGAATTTCTCGTACAAGTACCGGCAGGAACATGGCGATCGATAGTGTTCGCTGTGAGACAAATATTAGACTTCGATATTACAGGATTAATCGACGAATATGATACTAATCGGCCGTATAGAATCGGCAATTTTGTTTGATTACCACTGCCCGTGCATAATATCTTGAGCGACACTCGACGATACCCTTCACTCTCGCACATGTAACACCTCACGAAACATCATCACGCTAATTAAAATTATGAAAAACATGAATAATTTTCCGCACAAATTACAAACGACATTATTGCATTTTATATTTTTCATTTGCAACACGAGTTACATTTATGAAACATTTATGAATGAAAAATTAACGAAGTAAAAACGAAATGAAGTTCTATTTTCAGAGGATAATAATATTCACAGATGTTTATAGACGTTACGGTAAATGTGGCATGCAACAGTATTTTTTTCAATGATAAAATAAATGAAATTATTTTTTAATAATATTCTGCAATAATAATAATTATCTTTTTATTCTGGGAAAACATTGCGTGATCAAAATGTAACAATTACTCTGAGTAACTCAGTGGCTCAATCTAGTCTTACGAATTCAATGATCAGTGTAGATACGAGTATAAGATACACGTTTGACGGTCTTATTTACGAGACCGGGGTTTTAAGTAGTACAAGTGTGAATTAATCAGACACACGCGACATGCTTCGCTCGTCAGCGCACTGGCCGTTCCGGTGCAAAACCATTTCAAATTTAATTTATGTCAATTTACAATTTCGTCCCAACGATTCAACAAAACGCGGAGTTTCGAGGGTGCGTATACACGCGTAGGCAGCAAGTGGATGAATGAGCGGGCAGGGGTTGGGGATGGAGAGAGTGGATTTATTGCCAGCTTACTGAGCCGTGAATACAGGCGGACGAGCAGAGAAAACCGCAGGAAGCTCTGTCATTGACCGTCGGTTATTTCTCCCTCTCTCTCTCTTCCTCGTTTACTCCCCTAATCACACTCTCTTAGCTTTCCTCGGGGTCACAGACTCTCTCTC
>NW_017305601.1:727410-744525 GCF_001594115.1 Trachymyrmex septentrionalis | reverse complement strand
CTCTCTCTCTCTCTCTCTCTCTCTCTCTCTCTCTCTCTCTCTCTCTCTCCCCCCCTCCTCCCACTCTCTCGCTCTCTTCTGTCGTCACGCACAGCGCTCGTCCACCATGCATATACATACGTACATACTGTTCTCTATCTCCTGGGTGTCGGTTTCGAAACATTATCAACTCGCGGACAAAGCCGTATGATAGCTCAGCATCTCTAGCCGCGGGGAATTTAATTCGGTCGTCCTCACCCGCTATTTTGTCCGCGGCGAAATGGTTTATCCGTCCGATCTCTGTATCACGCGCGAAATGTATTCCCATGAACGTGACCGCGCGCGAAAACCCGGAGTTTAGCGAAAACCCGGAAATGATTCCAACATTCCCGTCCCTGACGACGATAATTTCGTGTCAGACTCGGGCAGGGGTATCGGAATCATTTAGACGCGGCGAATAAGAGCCCGGACGCAAAGGTAAATCATCATATATCGGTATACCTTATTGTTTATTTATTCATCCGATTGCGTGATCGTTCTAAAAATCTATTTTTTCCCACCGTACTTTCCACCGTCTAGCTGTTATAATCTGATTTTTCGTCCCGAACGAAATTACAAAATTCTATTTTACTCTTGCAATTACATTTTCCTGTAAATACTTTATCCTTTCACATGGATTTGCGCAAATAAATGATTGATGAATTAACGCGTCTCTATTGCCGTTTTGTTTAAATTTATTACGATTCTATATCGTTGATAATGAAAACAGACGTTGGTAATAAGAGCGAGATACACTTGGATAAAATCATCATAAAGCCACGTCCATCCTCTTTAAAAGTAGAGTTATCTACACGATTAATCTGTTCTACGGATGTCACGGCTACGATATTTATTATCGTGCTCCATTTTCCCACGTACTATGCAAGCTGACGACAGCTCGCTTTTACACTTGTTATTTTATTGTGGTCCTTGAAAAGACTTTGTCATTCTTAATCAAAGGACCATACACCGAATGAGTGAATAACATAATTCAGTAAGTGTAAAACATTTTGCATAGCTATTACCGTTTAAATAATAATTTGACATTTAAAGTGAATACCCTTCTAAAAAATCAAATAATTTCTGCAATATTTATAAGAGCATTATTTTATATGATTATGTCAACTTCTAAGTTGCATTATTGCAAAACTTAAAAAATAAATATTAAATGAAAACCGACCGAGAACTGATCGACACAATAAAGCAGAGAAACGATATTGGCGCACAATTTGCTCGAACTGGAAATTGTTAAATTTGCACAAAATATTACTAGGTGCTACGAATTAATCGAATATGATGTGCGAATTCTCTGATGTGCTTAATTGTGTTGAACTTTAAAAGTATATTTTTCTATTTCAATGAATTTGAAAAATATTTTAATAAAATGAGAAGTGCCATTATAAAATTATCAACGTGATATGAGCACTTTAGAAACATGAGATTATCAGTGATGTAATTTTTGTAAAGCACCTATCAGAATAAAAATGAGAGGGTATGGAGAGAAAAAAGATTGAAGCTAAAGTAACAGAGATTAGCAGAATTCTATACGCATTCGCGCAGTCTGTACTTTCGTAATATAATTGAGTCTTACTACTGTGTGCAACTGGTCTTATCTACCTCCCTAATCCTGCACTTAGTAGTCTGTCGTGACCGCATGCCGCACAATTTTGTAGAAAACTAGCGGCACAATAAAATTACTCTGCGACAGAAACATAATCCGCCCTCAGTGGAAAAAAGGCAAAGTAGGTACTCATCAATTAAAGAGATAGCCATCTCTGCAAATAACCGTCTTTAGGTACAGAACTGAAGCGTACGTTGGACTTTATACCAGGGAAAAATTCAAAGGACAATGTCTACACTCGTAATACGTAATCTAATTATGAAATCGTCAATCACTCTGTATAAAAAAGGATTAAGATACTCTTTCACTCGTCTAAAATAAATGCAAATGTAAATCTTATTAAGTAAACTCGTATAGTGTGCAAAAATTTCGAAACTGGAGAAGTGCACCGGGAAGTAAACTGCAAGACTGAAGTACAGGACTGCATAGTTAATGTTATTCGTGAGAGATAACGTAAAGTCGCCAACGTCGGGTGAGGGGTGAAGGGAGAGAGACATATGGACAATTATATTGAAATTACGCGGCTATTTTATCTGCAGACCGAGGTAATTAAAGCTATCTAGTGAGTTGCAGGAGCATTCGCCGCTGGCATCGCTGTTTTTAGTCAATGCAACTGGAGGACGGTGAATTGCCAGCGAAAAAGGACGGCGTGGAAAGAGCGAGCAGAAGCGGAGAGGAATGTGGAGTGGATGGAACAAATGGTGGCTCGAGCGAAGAGTAAACAGAATTCCACTCACGACTCTCACGTAGTCACCGCCGCACCCAGGCGTCGTAAGAAAATTGGGCTCTACCTCCTCCATTTCGGACGATTGCCTAGCTTTCTACTCTTTCATTCGGGAGCGTGTATCGACTCGGAGCCATCGAAATTCAACGAAAGGGTGGATGCTAGACGAAAGATACGATCTCTAGGCTAAGATGGGGAGAACGCTTGCTCGTTCAATGAACTTCTGGTAATTCCGACATCCTTGCCTTTAGTCAGCGAATAGTGTCATCCCTCGGAGATGGATGTAACGTAGGACATTGCATAAAAAGGGCGTGATTCGTAGGGCAATCGCAGCAATTTGTTTCAAAAACGTACAAAAATTTAGGGAGAGAGAGAGAGAGAGAGAGAGAGAGAGAGCTCGAAGATGTGAAAAAGATATACTTGAATTTGTTCCTACAAAGAGATATTTAAATTGCATCTTGCAGAGAAATTGAACGATAAAATATAAATAAATGAATGTATATAATAAATAAAATATAAATGTATATGTGTGTGTGTGTGTGTGTGTGTGTGTGTGTGTATGTGTGCGCGCACTGACTTTTTATCTTTTACTACAAGATGAAGTAATAAAACGAATTTAAGTAAATTATACGTAGCGCTCAAACTTACAACAGTTACGAATCATTATCCAAAAGTTATTGTGTGTTATGAAATAATCTTAAAATCAAATGTGTAATATATGAGGAAAGCTACTTGGCTGTTACATTACACCAAAGTGTTTACCAAAGTGCCGGCAATGCGAAGTCCGCCGAACTATAAATGGCCGGACGATAAGTTACCGAAGTTTGCAAGTAAGTCCGGGTTCGCTTACATGATTGATTGTCGCGATTAATGTGGTTACCGCCTTATATTTTCATTACGCTTGATAAATTGAATGGGCGTTAGGCCACTGCGCTTTCTAAGTTGAGTTTGTTTCTAAAAAGAGGTAACGTCGTATGCGCCGACGTTGAAAACACTTTTTGCGAAGGATAATCTGCAACAGCAGCCAACATCCGGGTTCATTAATCACGAGACTACGATGAATTATCCTCGAGAAACGTGTAAGATCGTATTAATTGCAAATTTAATACTTAAATCGGAAATTGAATATGTGTAAAAAAAGATTTCCAAGAAAATAATATAGCGTGATAAACATGAATAAATAAAAAAGCTCTCGGACCGCTACTTTTTCGAAAGTGGGTGTGTCTAATTTGTCTTTGTAATTAATAAATAAATTTCTCCGCCTTGATATATCAGGAAAATAATGCTGGTACAAGTGTTGAGCATACGAAACAAGCGTCTAGCTACAGGCTGTTCCATGCCGACGATGAATATACAATGAATATGATATTAGCAAGTTAAATTCCGGGCTCGGTTAGAAAGGCCTCGGAGGTAAGACACATTCATCTAAACTCCAAACAAGGTAGTGGGAAGTCCCAAGATTCTAGCAGTAGTAACCTGTTGGCTCGATTGCGATAACCCCCCTGGAAAGACGTGCGTACGTGCATGAAGCCTATATAAACTATTAATAATAAATTAAACGCTTTCCACAGATTTTTATTGTGTTCTCACAAAACGTGCGTACACGTGTACAAAATGTGTTCACGATTCGTTTTTCATTCTTGAAAACGCTATTAGTTTTAATAGCCAAAAAACTCATGTAGATACGCACGGACGGCATAATGCACGATAATGCTGGTGAATTAACAAAATGCATTGCGGTAAGTTCTCGCCATTTAGACAATATTTCGCACCCCCTTTGTCTTGCGCTAACGAAGACGGAGCGTGCGACGAGCGAAAATAAGAGAGCCTTACACAAGTATCTTCATGACAGCCAGGTTTTCACCGGGGGTTCTTTCCGCGTTTTCGTTAAATACACTACCCCGGGGGGGTGAGACAATAAATCATAACGACGTTATGGTATGCGTTAATCGTTAGCGTAATTATTATGTAATTACACTCGTCTTGTAAATTATTCGCATCTCCGCGCTTATGAAACGCCGCGCGTTCTCAAGGCATTCTCGTTAGCACGAGTGGTAGCGTTCTAAAGGATTTAACGGGCAATGGGGAAGGCGATATACATTTCGAATCGCCCGGTACATACGGACGGAAGAGAGTAACGCGGGTGGTGGAAGAGCTACGGCTGCAATAAGACGAGAGCGAGTGAGTTAGAGTAGACAAGTGGAGCGCCGATCGTTAATCAGCTCCCTGTCATTAATAAAGTTCCCGCGAGAATTTATCCCCCCGTGCGTGCGAGCGGAGCTCCTCCAAACGCGCCGTTTGGAAAAAGCCCGTTCACCGTGCGATTCCACGGTACCCGTCTTGAAATAGTCGCGATGATGTATGATAGAAACCAGCGGCCGCAAATCGATGCGACCCCGCACACGGACCTTCCTTCTCCCTGGAAGAGGAATTTCGCGACGAAACGACACGTCTGTTGCCGACTTTGACGAAGTTCCGGCGAAAGAAAACGCAGCACGCGAGATTTATTTCCGTAGGTGGTGCGCTTTTTTGCACGAATTCTTTCATGCACGCCGCCCTCTCCCGCTGATGGATAAACGCTGACGGTAAACTGCAAAGGAATGCTGTATCAGGAAACGATGAGAAGCGTGTGACGTCGGAATCGAGGACTAATTTCTTTTACAGCAGCTTCGGCTGCTTCGATTAATCGGCCACGCGTGTATTTAGCGAGAATGGAGAAATCGTTGACTGTTACGTTCGATTGATGAAATTAATTATCAATAAAATTAAAATTTCATTCTCCATTAATTATCATATTAATTAAACTATTGATGGGGAATAATTATTACAGCGTTACATTCCACAGCAACAATGATATTGCCCAGCATATATTTTACAGAAATTATATGATAATAAGTGAAGTCTCGTAATAATAGAGAGTTAAATTCCTACAATTACCGAACTGAATTCATACATACCGTGGAATTTCATAAATTTCTTATTGGAACGTTGCTTTATTGAGATGTAAAAAAAGAAATTGTCGTGTCTAGAAAGTAAGAAAAATATTGTACTTATTAAAATTGGACTGATGGGAAAGAGAAAGAAGAGTCACGAAGCATAATTGGCTCCATCAATAACGAACCGATGCGATTTGATTTATTTTCTTGTCGATACCTCAATTACAGTTACCGCTATACTCGTTTCACGAAGTAGGTTACATTTATTCCGTAGTCACGGTTCGTTAGTCGCGTCGTTACATTAAAGAGAGAAAGGGGGGAGGGAGGGAAGGGTAGTATCCTAGTAAAGGGCGCAACCGTGCAGCCGACTTAAACGTCCGCAGTATATCTTACATTCCAAATTCGCGAGCACGCTGCGCTGCGAACCCCCAGCGTCAATGTCTAATTAATTGGCCGATCAATCAACGGCGATACTCCGTAATTTTCTTCATGGCAAAACCCCGCGGAGCCGTCTTGCCTCCGCTGTTATTGCCCCCGCTGTCTGACGCACATAGAACGTCAGTTTCTAATTAATGATCCGATTAAACGACAGCAGCGTAACCTATTTTCCCGCTGATTGAAATAGCGCCCGCGACTGTTAGGGACTCCGCGCAATAAAAGGTACAGAGAAGGTACGGAGAATAAGAATTTCAACTCGTCAGAAATCATGTATTGTGGAATACACAGTTTCTGATAGGTTGAAATTATTGTTCTCTGTTCTCTGTTCCTTTTATTGCGCGGAGCCCTTTACGTTATCGAAAACGAGGATCCACGTCGACCTCGCGACAAAGCCGCCCTTTGCTTTGCAGCGTAAGGAAAATCCGTGGTTGCCAATTTACGCGTTTATCTAATGAGAGCATCGACTTTAGCGACACGAACCTGTTTCACATGATACCAGGAATACACTCGGCAACCTGAATTAGTCGTGAAAATTTCTCGTGAGAGAACCAACTTCTATTCCCCTCCATCGCCTGGCTACTCCTTGCCAACTCCGGTTCGATGTTCGATTCTCTCCTTCGGCAAAACGATCGTACCGTGGGCTGAGTCGGCGAAATATATTTCATGGCGATTTGGTGAGACGTGCCCAGCGACATCGTTATTTTTTTTTCTTTTTTTCTCCCTTTTCCACTCTTCGCACATACTGACCACGTGTGTGCTCTCTCTCTCTCTCTCTCTCTCTCTCTCTCTCTCTCTCTCTCTCTCTTTTCTCGAACCCCTGGTAATTTTATCGTTCGCCGCTCAGTGTTATCGCACTGTTAACAGGGTACTTAAAGAAAATTAACCTTAATCGCTCGTACTTTTAATCCCCGCTCGTTCCGGTCGGCTAAGGTTTAAGTAGCTTAAACGGTTATCGATGGAAAGATTGTTTAGGGTAATAGCCCTGTCGGTGTCTCCGAGGATCAGCTATTGTATTGGTGTAGAATATAATATTGAAACAAGGCGGTGTACCTTCCTCTCACAAGGCATTTAATATTATAACGTTATTTTCGCGCGACGCGAAACATTATTTTGTGATCCTTCCAAATCCTCCCGCATCAACAGAATAGTACACGCAGGAAATAATTACGGTGTGGATGTCGCAAGTGTAACAGCATCGTAAAGTTCCTTCGATCAATTTAATGACTTCGACTTCACATACACGTTATAAGATTATTTGATTACTAATTCATTTAGTAATTAATGTATTGTAATTAATATAATTAATATATGTGTATATATTTGAAGCACATTTATAATACAAACTGAAATCCATTGCAAAAATAATATACAATGAATACGTAATATTTTTCTGTATCTGCAATAATACATAGCCATACATTTGTAACAACCGCTGGAGGAAAGAGAAATCGATATGAAATTGATAAAACAAACTATAAACACTGAGAAAGAGAAAGAAAGAAAGAGGACCGTATCGAATTGCCTGCAAATGCGAACAAGTGAACAAACTTATTACTGATCCTATGTGTGTGCATTTACCGCGCGTCTACCACGTACAAGAACCATCGTTTCAACAACGGGTACAACTCGATCTTATAGATCGCGCGAAGCAACCGCATAGCGCGACACCACCGTCGCCAGAATCCCGCAATGTATTGGTGCAATTCCAATGCCTCGGCTTCGGCGGTACTGGAGACGCGAGTTTCGTCCTATCTGTCAGTAGCAGGCGAGGCAACCCCCTCGGAAGGGGGACATAAGGATCGCAAAAGGGTGGTACCGCCGACCGGAGGGTGAGAGTACCACGACGACGACGTGGTTGAAGAAGGTGGGGCTCGGGGTCTGCAGGATGCCAAAATTGCCGCTTAAACATGACGCGCGCACCCCAAGTCAAACTACGAGATTGCAACTCACCCCACGACCTCCGTACTTCCCCTCTTCCTCCTCTCCACTCCGTCCTTTTCTCACAACTGGCCCACCCCGTCGAAATCCCCATACAGAGACTCTACGTCAGACTCTGGAACTCGTTCGATAATATTGGATATGGCATCCCCCCGGTACTCGCGTTCGCCCCAACGTAACCACTCTCCCGTTACTCCTCGACCTGTCGACCAATATGCGGCGGAAGTTATGTGGTGTCGGCCTTATACTCTCCCTCGCCCGCTTCTTCCCGCGACTTGCCAGGCCTTAACCAGGGAAAGAGATGCTAAGTTCTTGAGTTTCTTAACTTTCACATACTTATTCCTTCCTTCCTCTCTTTCTTTTTTCCGATCAGTGTCTGCCTGCTTTTAAAGTCACCCTCATCGACAACTTAATATATATATATATCGCACCTATTCATCCTGATATTTTCCAAAAATTCCTAGTATTCCTGGTTGTTCAATCGACACCAGTGTAGCAGGCCGAGAATTAGCACGTATCAAGCAGAGATACTCTATTTTCGATCATGCAAGAGAATCTATTGGATGAACGGTAAATAAACAGTTCCGAATATTAAAAAAAAGATATATCTACAATTTTGATTAATTTAATCTGAAATTTATCTTAAACTGGAGTGACTTCTTTTGACTGGATACACAACGACTTCAGATGAAATTTAACTTTAATTTAATCGAATAAACGAATTATAGTAATACTGGTAATAAAATTTAATCTACTAATTCAACGTTGATAGAGAGAGAGAGAGAGAGAGAGAGAGAGAGAGAGAGAGAGATATGGCTGATACAAAACAATCTCTTCGAAATAAGACAAAAGATTGGATTTGTAGTCATCGATCAGATTTCATTTCTAAAAGAGATATCTTTGAAGTTTGCTGCTTTTAAAACTTCTACACAAATTTTATGCTTTTAAACAAACTGCTCCAGTTTTCTAAAAAAAAAAAATCTGGTCACTTCACTTTAAAACCTTGTCGTTTAATGCGCGCACACTAAATTACACTTTTATGTTTTTTAAGATGTATAATGCTTCTAGTATGTCGTAATAAAACCTCGTTCGAAAATTTTTATAAAGTGAAATCTATCAGACAAAAAGTGGTAGAGCAATTTAATCCGTCAAGCGTACTTCTCTTTATTTCTTATCTTTACGTTATATATAGGATTATCCTATCAAATTGTGGAAAGACTTCTGCTGACGTGATAAGAAGACGACATCCCTACAACGATATATCCCCTCCACTTGTCTTTCATCACACACAGTTTCCCCCAAAAAATATACCCAATTCTACTTTACGAGATACGAGCTGTTTTATGAGGAGAGAGAGAGAAGAAAAAAAGTTAAAGTATTTTTCTCTGGAAACCGAATTCATCTACAGACAACCGAAACCTTATCTCCCGGCCTTTGCGTTAGATAGGTTTCATGTCTCTCAAACGGGAACGCATCTTCGCCAAGTTACAAATACTTATTCAAACTTTCTTCGCCAGATTGTATTTATAAATTGTTTACTCTTGTAAGCAAATGTATTTTATATCGTAGGAGTATCGAGAAAAAGTCTCCTTAATTTAAATTCGTTTTAAGATTTGCATTTAATCGCCCATTAACAGCCCCTCAAAATGTATGTGTAATTAGCATAATCTAAATCGTAAAAAAAAAACTGTAGCTCCATTTTACGAGTCAATAAAATTCTCGCACCTCGATTGCGCAGGACGCGGCTTGTAAAACATTTTCTCTTCCCACCTTTCGTCCTCTATTTCCCTATTTGTATATTTTTGTGTTCTTTAGCTTTCACTCGTCGTTTTACTTGCTCGTATGCTCTAGACTCGCCTCTAAAATATCAATAAAAAAAAACCTTCATCTATCTTTCCTCTCTTCCAACAAAATGTAATTCTGTCAAATAATCATTCGAACGAGCTCGCCGTATTTCCGACCGCTTATCAGTCATGCGTGATCATCCTTTCACAACCATTTCCCTAAGCTTTTGGAAGGGAGGATCTACATACAACGGAGTTATTGCCGGGTTAATTATCCACGCTATCCCCTTTTTCCGCTTTACGACGGTATCCCATAAAGGGAAAGCCGACTATGTGCTTTTATCACCTTAGGCGGGTGCTATCGCGCGCGCACGGGACGCTGCTCGTTCGGGCAATAAAAAAGCGCAGCGCTCTGTGATCGGGACGCGCACCCCGATCCCGCATCAGCGCGACGCCACGGAAATGGAAAAAAAAAAGGCTATTCCGACGTCGGTGAACCGCCGCAGCTTTTGTTCAGCTTTTATACATATGTACACGCACGACGCGATGTATATAACTGGCCATTTACCGTCGCACGAGCGAGTCCGTGATATTCCTTCGAGGAACGCGCATGCGATTATGCCGAAACAATACACATTTCGTGCAGATTGCTTACAAACGGCCGGATTCCTGTCTTTCATGGCTCCGGAAATCTTCCTGTGTTAAGTCTAGTGCTGCTTTAACGTTATATACTCTTATAAGCTTGAACAACCTAAAGAAATCATATTTCTATCCGCTCTTAAGAATGTATGTTTCACATGTATTTTTTAATCGAATGAAAAAAATTACAGACTTTTCTATATGTATTTGAAAGTAATACAAACAGTTAGACGACAATTTAGAATCTAGATTAAAAATTATTTCAATGAGAAATATGTTTTTAAAAAATAATTAAGATTAAGTGAGAAAATTTCATTTAAACTATAAAATTGTATTTTTAAATATTAAATATTGATTTGATTTGATTGAACTGTGTTTTACATGTATTGTAACATTTATTTTTAAACGGAAATTTCTATTTTAGTTACTTTTTGTAGAGAGATTGCACCAGATCTTGAAATATCGTTCCTTTAATTACTTAAGGATTAAGAATGTATATACAATTATCCCTTTAATTTTTTAATTAAAGTAAAAATTTCTTTGCAATTACCTTCTACTTGTGTTATCTCTATGTAACAAGGAAGTTAAATTTTATTACTTAACAGATTGAATCAAATGCGATAGAATCGGATGCTGATTAACATTTGCTGCTGAAGTACATTAAATCATTCGAAATAACTTTCATGATTTATTCTGAAAGCTATTATTCTACATACATGTAACTGACAATTTCCATTGATCATACGAGAATATTCGGCTGATTGTTTGAAATGCACAAAAGTAGTATCTTCCGTAAAACATTTATATCCATAGTTATTCCCATTATTGTTGACAGGATTTATTCTGTATACATATACTAGTAATAATGCAAAGCAATTGTAATTTCCTGCAGAGTTTTTGCGCATCTTCTAGCATTAATAAATAGAAGCCCAGATAGTAAACAAAAAAATCCTAGTAAAATGAAAAAATAAAAAAATAATATGATTTTTTAAAGCATTCAAAATTGCATTTTTTTTTTAAATATCCAGAAATACGAAGTATAAATTAAGTATATCATTACGTCTTTTCAATACGCCGGACATAAAGTAGCCAAGTATCGACACGAACGACAGCAGGCATAAAAACGATTCGTTCGCATGCTTCACTTCGCACTGCATTTATTTCAAAGGTGCATGGAAAAATGCAATAAATTAACAGCGCCTAACAGCCAGCGATCATGCAACGATTTAGCGAAATAGGTAGTAGGAAACGATACGCTACGTCGTTCATTCGTGTCTTTGTTAGCATCTTGTAATTTGATGTGTTACCCGCCCAATGAGACGAGTATAGATTCAAATAACCGGATTCGTATTAGCCATTAACACGTAACATCGTGATTAAACCCATCAATGGAAATCTTTAACGACACGATTTTTCTAAAATCGTCCACTGTTTCTAACGCTAATTTACGCGCTGACGAAACGAGAAAACTAATTACTGGACGCGAGCAATGAATTCGCGCTAATTCGTGCATTGATTCGCACCGCCCCATAAAGCAATATAGCGGATAGCGCGGATGCTGACCGTCGATATTTAATCACTATGCCAGCATAACAAGTCGAAATTCGAGTGTAATACGCGATTCTATCGACGTGACATATCGGCCGGCGATCTCTCGGCGGATCGATGCACGGGTGTTGCCAGTACTGCCGAACATAAATTCGTCAGATGCAATGCGCGATATCGGTATTCGCGTGTATTCCGTGTCAATGTATCTTTTATCTGATTTTGCCGTTTCGAAATTATGCAGCGATCGACCCGCGACCGGTTAATAATCTGCCCACGACATATTATCACGCACGCTTTGAATTCCTCGTTACTTCTTTCATTTATTTTAATATCTATATATATCTTTCGGATTTGAATATCGAACTAAAATAAATTACGACATTTAGATAGATTTGTGTCAGTTGGCACACAAACACACTAACCTTGCAGTAAATTTTATTGTCTGTCTTAAATAAAATCATATTATGATACTATAAAACTAAAAATACAATTCTATTTTAATCCAAATACACTGAGAACAAAAGTTGTGACAAACGTTCAATCTCAACAACTCTAAAATGTAATTACTTGCAATTAGTTTTACAAAGTAGTAAGAACTAAAGTAATGCTGAATACTATATTATTTTATAGTATTCGGTACTACTTTAGTTCTTATTACTTTTTAAAACTAGTTGCAAGTATTTAATAAATTTTAGAGTTAATTTATAGTTGCCAAAACTATCTATTTTTTTCTCTCAGTGTATATATAATATGGATTTTGTTTAATTATTTGTACATAGATAAAAGATCCGATATTTCGCAGATCTATTATGACAATTATTATTGTGGTAACATCAGACAGACCGCAGGGTAATATCGAAAGATATTGTGGCGCGTCGTCACGCTGTTCTCCAACCCTTTGGCATTTCATCTGTCTAGTGTTCTGGGATCTATCTTTAGTAACGGAGTCGTAACGATGCGCCAGACATGAAAGGATGTTTCTTGATTGCAGATAGAAAGCGCTGATTAGTCTTTCACGATGAAGAAGAGACTAAAAATAGAATAATATCAAGAATGACACTGACACGCTGAGAAATAAATGTATCAAAATTTGAATTTACTTACATTTGTCGCAAAAGACTAGTGTCAAAAACAATATTACGTAGCGTGTATCTACACGAGTGAAATTAGTTGGGGGCGATGGAGGAGCAACTCCAGTCTTTTGTAGTTTTATTGTTCTCGGCGCGAAGAGACACGACTCGCGACTTGAGTAATTGTTAATAATCGCGAATTTGAATTGCGCTTGCGTTTCAAAGATCTAGTCGACTTACGAGAAACTTCCAAGAGGAAAGAAAAATGAATGTCTTCATTCCGAGGCACAGCTTGACGAATGAAAGAGTCAATGTTTCGAGAGAAACATTCTAAGATGCTTAATTATTGGAAATCGATGAACGGCTTCTCTACTTAGCTCAAATCTATCCGACGGTAATAAAAGCACGAACAAAACCGCGGAATTGTTTGCTTCTAACTGAGACAATAACCGATATAACATTTCTTTTCAATCTTATTCTGGCATGACATCTTTCAATTCAAATAATACAAAAGAAGAATCGAAAGGATTTATATTCCTCTTTCTCTTACTCGTACTACAACATTTCCCATTACATCTACATTTATTTCGGGATTATAACGGTCACCAAAGAAAGTATTGCGTATTTCTTGCGACAGTAACTGTCAATCCTGAAGTCAAATTCGATGCTACTTGATTTATCCGTCCTACTTTCGCTGACTTCTTGAGCAACTATAAAATTGTAAATGACAATCCGCTCGCTGACGCGACAGCTCGATATTATTTCCAGAAACCAACCGGCGGGACACGTGGAAAACTGATCCGGAAACGTTGGCCCCTCGGGATTATCCGCCGCGCTGTCCAAGCACTGGACCACGGGAAAATCGTACGTATGTACGTCGGGACATCGTCGGTCGTTGCATTTTTATTTGTGCGGGGCCATCAGTGAGAGCAGCGCGGCGTTATTGCGGATCGCTCTCTGGGGAGTTTCTCTTTCGATTTCCATTGCCGGGCGTTAATACCGCGCGCGTGGGATAGCAATCGAGCGCGCCTCGTTAGTTCACGAAGACCTTATCGAAGGCCGCCTCGATCACCGATCGAGCAACGTGACTTCACGTTGACAATCGGTCAATTGATAATCGACGGACCGTTAACGCCGACGATGACGACGGAATCGAGCGAGTTCTATGCGCGGATCAATTTATGTTTCTCCTTCGATTCCCATTAACGGATATGCCGCGACCAATATTGAATCCCACTGGAACCTTATCAAGCCGATTATCGATTTGGCTGCGACGGGTGCGTCCGTCCGATGGTCCGGCCGATTGATAATCGATAGGAGTTTATCTCCTGGAGTATCTGGCAACTACCAAACACTCCGACACCCGTAAGATCGATGCGACGGCGATGTCGCGTCGCTAATGCTATCTCGCCGATAATATGCAGCGATAATAACAAAGACGGAGCTAACTCATACACGATTACGCTCTCGTGCTTCTATTTATCGGACTATCGCCTCCCACAGATACCATTGTTCCCATATCGTTCGTATAATCGCACGAGAGCCTACATATATTCGATTAATATCTGTCCTCTGTTCAATTGTTCTGGTTATTCGGTAAAAGAGTTCCTTTAATACATAAAATAAACAAAAGAAATGTCAGTGGATAATTTAACAAATAAAAATAGTTCGCATGAAGGAGTTTCCATTTCAAGTAATTTAAAAAAAAAAATTGCAAACCTATATACAATAAAAAATATCGATATAGATTTAACGTGGATTCAACACTATAAGTTTTAAATCCACATCGTGTCGATATCGATGTTACAAACTAACATGGTGGTGGGAATTAATATAATGTGTCAAATCTGACACTGATAATTTATAGTTTTAATTCTGACGATATTACTGATATCACAACAAGGAAAGTAGCAAATTACGTGAAGACCGTGGTTCATCGCAAAGCGAGTTATCTCCGAAACGAAATGTCAACGCGACTGTTAACACAAGTTCGCGAGAGCCTGGAAGTTACAGCGGCCGCGATAAGGAGCGGTTTACATCGGAAGGACGGTTAAGGAAGAGTTACGGGTACGTGATCCTGGATATCGAACACATTCGATCGATACTCGCCCGGTCGCACTTGGGAATTAGGAACACGTCCACACGTACGGGGCGCTTATAGACACAGTTTTCGTCGCAGGGAAGGAGACGAAACAGGGAGGAACAGAGAGAAAGAGAGGGGGGTAGAGGGGGGGGAGGAGGAGAAGGAGGAGGTGGGACCTTTCTCTGGAAAGGTAGAGAGATAGCGAAAGAGAGAGCCGGTGGAAAACGTATAGCATGGCCTAGAATCGGCCCCGGAACGCCGTGCGAGATCTCGAAAATTCGAAGGGGATTCTACCGATGATGATGCTCAAGTTTGCGCCAAGTTTCAAACGAATGGCGTACGTGCGAGAACGCGTACCCTCCAATCCTGCAAAGACGTGATAATCTCTCGAACTGTCTCCGATCTCTTATACGGACGTGCGCTAGAGATTTTTTTCCTTTTCCTCCTCTTCTTTTTTTTTTTGCCGTCGTTTATTTCCACGCACTGCGAGTACGGGTTAGAATTTTTCACGATTTTCAAGTTGCGCGACGCGCGCCACTAATGAAGCGGATCGTTGTCACCCTATGTGCTGCAGAAAGCGACGGATGCAGGACAGTTCGAAATACTCGCGTTGCGACTGTTAGCTCGCGCTCCGTATCGACGGCGCGAGTGTTATATTCCTGTTTTGTAGTCCGAAGTTGTTACGAGTATTGGCGTCACTCAAACACCGTGCTCGTGACCGAAAATATTCGCGTGCCCAGCATGATCACGACGGGAAGTCAAGAAAAATTATCGAAGTCTGTTGATTGATATCATAATTAAGAGGGGAGTCCACACTATGGATGCATCAAAGATGCGTTGAGAAGTTTGGAAAATAAATTCAAATCACAGATTCCGGACGGTATTCATAATCCATTCTCATTTTAGAGACCGTCTTAGGCAATGCCTTAAAATGCTAATATTTGCCCTTCCGATTGGCTTATAACATCTTAACAACTTAAGACAGTCTCAAATATAAGAACCAATAATGAATATCACTAAGGCCTGATTGCGCCAACATTATTTTGTCTTAAATACATGCCTTTATTTATTTAGAAAGAAAGATAAAGACATATATGTTTAAATCTCGCTTAAAGTCAAAATAACGTTGCAATCGGACACTAAACTCTCTCTGCCGTATTTAAAAGTTGTCTTCAAAAGCTTCGTACTACATATACATGCGTGACGTAAAGGGTCATATGATACGGCCGATGTAACAGTATATGTTCGATGTATCGGACGTATGTAATCTATACATGTTATACTAATATCTCTCTAACATACATACAATATGAATTACTTTTGGAACATGAGTACTTTTAGAAACCATATTTGAGGCAACTTAGCGGTCAACTATGTATTAGACCGCTAACTAAACCGCTCTAGTGTCTGTGACCGTGTAAAACGGACAACTTTAATTAATGTCCATTTCAACCAGTTCTACATTAATTTTAATCTCGATTTACTCTCCATCACTTTTCTCTTAGAAATTCTTAGAATTAGAACAAACAAAAAAAGTGAAATCGAGATTAAAGTTAATCAATGATAGAAATAAATATGAGGCTAAAAATAAAATTTAATCATGAATGAATATATATATATGTTCTATTTATACAGAGTATCTTCTTAAAAGTATATTCTTAAAATATATTTCTAATATATATCTATAGAAAATAATTAGATTTGTGCGATTATTACAAGCGACACGTGAATCGCGTCACCTTCGATTTATTACACGAATATTATTGCTAAAGCATAACAGTACATTTTGAAGCTCAGAGAACCGCGAAATAACAGGTACTTATCAGCCCGGAAAGTACGCGGCCAACTGTTCAATCGTCTAGTGTTGGAGTAGTATAAATGCCATTATACAAACGGACAGATCGCCTTACAGTTTGTAGTCGGCATTACACGCCCGTGTTACACTCCCCGAAGTTACAACAACGAGAATTGACTCTAGACGTGCCGCCGTTTCGTGATCCGACCATTTCTGATTTGACTATTAACAAGGAAACGGGGTTGTACGGCTTAGAATGTGGACGAAATTGGCGGTCGCCGAATTGCTTGTTTCAATGAACTTCACTTTGACGAGAGCTCGAATATTAATCTGACTCGGATGAAACCCGACTTCTCGTTACAACTTATACGCCACGCGTTTATTACGAACTATCAGATAATTGAAATCATCGATCGCGTAAGGGCACTTTTTTGCCATATACAGAGCGTGAAAAATAATTTAGCAATAATCTCTGCGCAGGTTTATTCAAGTTATTATAGTTTTTATTTATATATATGACA
>NW_017305601.1:723385-727310 GCF_001594115.1 Trachymyrmex septentrionalis | reverse complement strand
TCCTCCTCCTCCGCCTCCTCCTCCTCCTCCTCCTCCTCCTCCTCCTCCGTGGTCTTTGTAATAAGCTCGAATGAAGAAGTTTCACACAGTCCATACATCTTTCCGCACGTACTTGCTTGTTGAAGCTCAAACACAGTGAGAGGAATAAAGCACAGGAAATAACATATAGGCAATAGATCTCAACCTATCAAAAACTATCTATTGTATTATGTGCACATTAATTTTTAATAGATTGAAATCTGTTGCTTATGTTATCCTCTGTTCCTCTATTCTTTATTTCTTTCATTTTCTACGAGGCCTTACACTTCTTAATGAGATGAACAATAACTGTATAAAGACGGCTTCAAACGACAATGACCAATGTACGCCAACTTTACGCACTCTCTAAATAGTCGCTAATTAATAATTTATTTGAACTTCACCGGTGCCACTTTAGCATACTTGGCACTGAATAATCAGTAAAGTTCAACTAAAAAAAGAAAAATGTTTGAGCAGTATATAATTAAAAACTCATATTTGTACGTTAATTTCAATCTTCTAATATTATATTTCATTGAATCTATGCACTAAAATAAGATTAGTTAGGTCACATAATAAAGATTAGATAGATTAGGGATCTCATATTTCATTCACTGATTACCAGTGGTTTGGCACTGATACCAGTGATTATCCACTGATTCAGATTTAGAGAACATATTCGCTAAATATTGGCCTATTTTCATATGAATAATTATTCATATCGTGTATATATGTTGTAGTAATACGTTGGCATACATTGATCATGTCTGCAGTTGCCCCAATATTAAATGCTTTCCAGTAAAAGATAGATGACACGACATAACAAATCAATCCTTGTTGTATATACGTTAAACAAAGATGAAATAATCAATTCCATAATAAAATATGATTACGAGAAAACAACCTTTCGATCGGCCTATCGTTTTTGTCTTCAGTAAATTAAAATGAGAAAGATAGTATAAGTTAGAATAAGATAGCATATATAATGAGACGGTATATGTACCCTTCTTTCTCTTGTTTTGACAAAATTGCTCGCGACCAAACTTCGTTGTAAGATCTCTAATTCATCTTGCAGTGACTAACATTGACACCTCTCCGTGTCCTTTGACAAGAAAAGTGAGGAATATTGTGGCATGAAAATGGCAACTGTAATCCGCAGAATAACAAGTACAAAGGGAATAAACGGAAAAACGGTTCCCACGTCGCCAAAATCATCGAAAGGTGATACGCTCTGGCTGGAAGCGCGGGAATCGCTGTCTATCGCGTATCAAAAAAGAATCGCGCGTATGTGTGCGCGCGTGTGTCTGTATATCACACGAGACATGTGTGAAAATTTTATGCCGTATCCATATCGCGTGTGTGTCAGACATGGAAAAATAGCGCACAACAACGAGAAGGAGGGACGTTACTGATTTTCGATCGCTCGATATGCCGATAGTAACAAGCTTTACATAAGCGGACAGCACTTCGCTTTTCAGCTCGCGTACTTGTTACATGCCCGTATCGTACTCTCTAAATTTGCAACGTTTATTGATGCAGCCGTAGCTCGTGCTTCGTGATCAGAATATTCGTATTGGGCCCCCGGTCCCCTGCCCTTCCCTCCCTCCCGATTGATATCGAGCGAACGTTTGTAAAACTCCATTACAAAAATTAATAATAATTGTGCAAGCTTTATGATGTTAAACGCCGACAGACAATTTCACAGTGAAATACTGAAATATTTGCGAAGGTCCTGAAATAGGACGATCGCGTACAATATACAATCTCTGTCAATTTCATTTTCGTCCGCTATTGCTGCAGAATAAATGCGGTCGGAGAACCGATAAACATTTGATTACCAGAGATTAATATGATTTTATATAATTATACGACGCGCGCGGGTGGACCAATCGAACACCATTTGCGTGATCTGTTAGGCGACGTGGAACAACAATTTCTGTTTAACATTGGCTTCCTCGTTTCTCTCTCATTAAAGCAAAGAGCAGGGTAGGTACGAATTTACCGAAACGTATCATTAAGCGCTAAAGGTAAGGTAAAAAGTTTTTAACCGACGAGAAATATACATTGACACCCATTAATAACGCGCATGAACAATGTGCTCGAACTACTATTACACGCGAGAACATCGATTGCCCCTTGACCCGAAAACTTTTCCAGGGCAAATCTTCTCACTCCTCCTCTTCACCTTTCCACGCAACTGGGGTTACCGTATCAGAATCACAAAAGAAAAGAGTACATATACATACTTAAAAAAAAAATGATCCGGAGGTGGAAGCAGCACAGACAGAATTGTCTCTTAAAATTTACTATAAAAATATGATAGTTGTGGCACAATATAATATAATATTTCCAAGATTTTCACCGTGCACTTCAGTAAAATTAATCAAACTTATTACATATTTCATTGTAATTTTATTAATGAATGAGAGGAAAATTTACATAAAATTCTTCGAGATACAATGTTTGTCTCAGAACTACCATGTTTTCAGGGTAAACTCAAAGAAAAAATTCTCTCCGTGAGGAAATATAATTTTACTGTACGTTATATCAATGTTTAATAAAATAAAATTTCTAAAACATAATTTTTTTCGTCGACAATTCTTAATAATACAATTTTATAAATATAACATTTTCATTAATGACCAGAAATTTCACCTCATATGTATTCTTAAAAGATACGGCTGATAACCTTACGCGTGACTCTGTAACACCTCGTGACTATCAATGGCTATTGAAAATCGCGAATCGTCAACCGGGATTGTCGCGCGCCGGCGAAAACGCGAGGAGAACGCGATAGAGAGACAGGTGAAAAAAAAAAGGAAGAGAAAAAGGAGAGAAAAAAAAGAACAAATCCGTTCGTAGCAGAAACGGGCGCCGCGGCCTTTTGAAGTTGGCGTGCGCACGCATATAATGCACGGCGCCGCAAAAAGCGTCGGGAAAACTTTCAATCAATCGCCCGGTATTGCAGTAGTAACGGGTCTTGTATGGGCGGACAGTCCGCCCGGGGCTTGCTACACAACGGTAGCGCGGACACAGTAGTCGTGGATTTATTTGGTCTTACAGGAAACACCGGCGCGGCGCGGCGCGGCGCGGCATCGAGCTACGCGGATTTCATGGTTGGCGACGAACAGGGTGACAACGGGGAGTGGGACGAAGAGAGAGAGAGAGAGAGAGAGAGAGAGAGAGAGAGACACGTAGACAGAGGGCAGTGGACGCAACGCGGCGTGAGGGCGGACAGAAACAAGGATGAGGAGCGGAGAGGGACGACTAAGGGACGAGGACATGCATATTAATAGGGAAACAAGTACCGAAATGTCTGACCACCGTGAATGAGCCAACGTCGTTGTATCGAACGTTTCCCGCGTTTCCCATTCCCTCTCCCTGTTCAATCTATCTCTGTCTCTCTTCACCACGCGATCCCTCGATTGTCCCCTCGTACGGCAACCAACCCTTTCCCCTGATCCGCACTCTCCGCCGATCGTTCTCCATTCCAGTTTCAATTCCGACATACGGGATACCGAGGACAACCCCTCGCCGTTGATCCTGATGAACGTCGCCGGCGCGAGATCGATTAAAGCGCAGATCGATCTCGTCGTTGCGCGAATTAATAAAAGAATTTAATGCGCGCCGATTTGCGCGCAAATATAATCAAATAATGAATCGTACGAGCGTAATGACGCGACGACACAATTCTCACGTCACGCACGCGGAATTACGCGAGATCGCTTCCGTCGGAGCGATTTTCATCGGAGGATTTCTCGTAATCTCACAATAACGTTCTCGCATATTCCGGAGAACTTTTTCAACGCGGTGGCCGGCGGGAATCCGTTAATATGTATTTGACGGATATTGAATAATGTCGTGCATTGTCACGCTCGCGCTGTTATTCTGGACTCGTATTTTTCTT
>NW_017305601.1:719700-723285 GCF_001594115.1 Trachymyrmex septentrionalis | reverse complement strand
CCCCTTCCTGCTTCCTGTCGCTCTCTTTTTTTTTACTCTTCATCTCCGCGCTCGTCCGCCACCGTTTATTTCCTGTTCCTATCCGATAATTATATTTTCGATAAACAGCGGATTACTTTTCCATTAAAAGTTGTACGCGCGGATGTCGTCGAACGTGGGATTTAATTCGGCGTAGCCGCCGCGTTTTATACGCAACGACAGATTTTTTTTTCCTCCTCCCTCCGCGTGCAAAATGAACGACGTCGCTTCGCGCCGTGCAGCTATATTTCAACGATTTTAATAATGCACCTCGCAGCAATCTAAGCTGTATATTAATGATTTTAACAATACATGAGAGAATACATTCGAATTTGTCAGGTTTATACCCCTCCGTTTATATGCGCGTCAATATCGACGGCCCATTTTTTTTCTCCCTCTTCCCCCTCCTCTCTACCTCATCTCTGTGCACCTCTCTCCCTATTCCTCTCTATGCTTCGATCGGAGGTAAAAATTAATGATACGCTCGGAGCATCGGCCAAAAGAGATCATGAAAATCGATTTGAACGTTCCCGCAGTAAATTACTCGACGGCAGGTTAAACCGCCCCGTGGGATCCCGTCGGCGAACGTGCAACCTGCAATCGCGCACGTGCAAAACAAGTACGTGCCGAGAACAAGCGGCTAAGTAGAGTTATGATCGACTGCGAAAACTGTTACCAGGTCGATGAGTAGCTCGCGGTCTTATTAGCCACGAAACTTCAAGGAGTAACCGATTATTCACGAATTCTCAATTAGTTCTCCTCACTTTGTGGAACGATGAAACGTGAAGAGGCGTTATGTTGAGAAAATATCAAGTTGATTTTCTAATATGTTTCCATATTTCAACTATTTCTAATTATAAATCTCTCTCACACAGGAAAAAAAAACTTTTCTTAAATTGACAATAATAATGCTCCTACAAGCAAAAATATTGCAACCTTGCGTCAAAGATTCTAGTCTCGATTTGATTGAATTTGTGTTAATGCAAGTATTTACACTCCATTCAAGACTAAACAAATCTTGTAAAATTACAATATTTTTGCTTACAGGTACATGAGAATGTTACCGAAGACTTGAAACTAATTCTTTTGTGTATAAATATATTTCTAAATTGTATATATTTTGTCGAGTTTTTTTAACGTAACGTCTCGTAAAGAAAACTGCACATCAGCAGTTTATCCAAGAGATCTACGGCGACACGTATCAGGATTGCGTGATTGATCAACACGTACTCGATTAGGGGGAGCGAAAGGAAAGTCGCGTAGGAAGAAAAGAAGTTAAACCGACATAAAAGTTAAATCGCAAAGTTGAATCGCTCGCGGGGGCGCGCGATACTTGTTCAGAAAGCGTGCCGTGCGAGGCGCGAGCGGACGTGAAGTGTATTCTGAAAATAAGTCTCTTTCGCGGGCGGGGGTGCGAGAAGTTAGCGGGAGCGGTTGAGAAATTTGTAAAGCACGCGGAGGGGGGGGGCGAAGTGGGAGAGGGAAACGCGAGAGACGTGGGACAATAACGACGACGGGGGGGAGGCTGGAAAACGCGCGTACGTGTGCGAGTGTTCTCGCGTGGCATGCCGAGAGAGGCGCCGCCGCATAAATTAGTGGTGAAAAGTTAATTGGAGCGGACACTGGCTTGCTTTCGCAGTACAAGTTACACTCCTACGCGCCGCACCACCCTCGGCCGTTCCCCTCGTGCTTATCCGCTCGCCCTACCCTCCGTGGCGTGGCGCATACAGAGGGAGGTAACGACACAACAGCGTCCGACGGTAAGCTAAATTATCGGCTAGGCCAAACACGCTAATTTGCACGACAAATTCGTAATTATTGCGAAATCCGGCGGGACGCTACGTCCCGCCGCAGGGTCAAATACCGCCGAACGCGCCATCGATCTCTCCTGTTATTTAATTTAAAAACCTACTACAATCGCCCATTCGCCGGTTGCGACTGGACGGATCCAGATCGAGGTTACCTGATTTCTTAGCGATTTTTCCGCGGGAACGGTAATGGCGGGATCGTGTGATCGAAATTGCAGTCACGAATACACAATTTCGCTGTCCTGCTCAAGTCAATTAAGTGTTACAATTTAATACTCTCTCTTGCACCTATCGAAAAGAATTCCGTACGCGATGTAACGTTTCTCAAGGAATAAAAGAATTGCGATTCATCCACTTAATTTGTGTTACACGTCTCACTTGCATATCGCTCATTTGTAACAGCAACGGAAAGAACGATTTTTTGCTCAAGTATCTAAAAATTTCTATCTAGATATAGATTTGAAAATAAATTTTATCGGACTATCAAAATGTTTATATAGACGCTCAAGCTGGTTGCTAAAATATCAAAATTTTTTTGCAGCATTGTTTATCATGCTTGAGTTGTTTACACACATATTTTTATGGACTAACAAAGTTATTTTCAAATCTGCATCCAAATTTTTAGACATTTCAGCAGAACTATTCTTCTCGTAAACGATACAACTCAAAAAACATATTTGTCCAGAAAATATACGTTTAAGTATTAGTACATTTTAAAAGATTGAAATTTTGAAGTGTTAATTTTAACGTGCAATTCTTTAGCATAAATAGACTATTATAGAGAGACAAAAGTATATTCTGTCTTTCCTTTATGTTTCCGTTTTCTTTTTTTTTTTGCAAACTAAAAAATGACAACTTTTGATTTGTGTTATTGTAGCAAACGAGCGATATAATATAAAACGGAGGATGTACCACCGGTGTACCTTGAATATATAATGTCGGACTCACTTGCGAAGAAAAGTATATTAAAATTGACAGGTCGGGTACATTTTGAGAGGCGCCAGGTTGCGCTCATGGAACAAAAGTGTGTGGGGGTCAAGGTTTACAGAAGCAGCACACGAAGAAAAGTTAGTGGCTTAAGTCCGTGCACGGGCTCGCAAAACGTGGGATGGTTGCAGGCAGTTTACTTTTTAATTCGGCCCGGCCCAGGTGCTTTAATAAAACCGTTGAAACAAGCGGGCGAAAGAAAGCAACGGGAGCGGAGCCACTGCCTCCTCTTTTCCTACCAACCCCCTCCCCTTTTTTTTTCTTTCTCTGCAACTCGTGCTACACGCGCGCAACGTACCGTACATTCACGTCAGAGGCGCGGTTCTTGGCTTTTTAATTAATAAACACCCGGTGGACGTAAAGCATATTACGACGCGATGGTGTTCGCCTGTGGCTCTATAATAATATCGCTAATAACAATAATAATAAACGGCAGAATTATTAGGTCAATTAGAATTACTGTCATTATTATCACTATTATCAGCGTTATTATCGCGTCCATTATTATTATAAGATAGCGGCAATGATGCAACGAGGCCGGCAAAATAAAAGACGGAGAGCAAGGAAGAGAGAAAGGGAAAAAAACCGCTTAGCTTTCATTAGAGTCCGCATCTCTGATAACGCATCGGCTAATTTCACGCCCAAGCCTGCAACACTCGGCCGAGTTTCCGCGGTTTCTGCGACTTTAGAGCAGAGTAGTTCCTCTTCTCATCTCCCACGGCACACACACACACACACACACACGCACACACACATGCACACACACACGCAC
>NW_017305601.1:709954-719600 GCF_001594115.1 Trachymyrmex septentrionalis | reverse complement strand
CACACACACACGCACAAACACGCATACACACACACACACACACACACACACGCACAAACACACACACACACACACACCCTCTCTCGCTCTCTCTCTTTCTCTCTTCCTCTCTCTGCACTCTGCGGCGGATCTGGTTACACTACACGATGTGAACGTCGACAAGAAAATTCAGAGAACCCTCTAATTACGCGCCCGGAAACTCGCACTTTGGAGTTTACGATCCTTGGTGAATATTGATCGGCTATCCGTCTTTTCGAACGCTCGGTCACGAGGGGCAAAGTTACAGTACAGAGACAGTAATCCTCTCATGCTCGTTTTGACGAATCGCTTCACTCGCAATTTCTGAAACCGACCGGGTTGCCGGAATACGCGATGTAACATTAAAATGGTCAAACTCTCTGTCCGTTGAAGGTAGTTGAAAGTGTAGCCTCGACAGTAAAAAACAAAAAAAAAAGGAATATAAAAAAAGGATTTATCCGTGCAAAGAAATTGAGAGACGCTGCTTGCAGTATAGATGGCGCAATTTGTCAAAATAATTGCGACACGCAAAATATCAGCAATTGTCGCAACAAGGATGCGGAAAAATAATCGTTACGGCCATTAATGTATCGCAACAGCGCGACGCGATGAGCGCCGTTTCCAATCTGGCTAAAACGGATGTTATTTGCACAGACACATCCTGGCTATGTGAGATAATAACTCGGAAATGTTATACTCTTCGCGCGCACGACGTCAAAATCGAAGGGTGGGAAAACCAAATAACGCAATTTGCCGCTCACGGTTACGTAGTTGCCATAATTGTGACACCTCATTAAAACGGTTCGAATTTCCGGTCGACGTGTGAAAATAGTATTTAATCTGGCGCGCACGCCATTGAGGAATAGGGGCGTGAAAATGAGATTGTTTTCCACTAAGCGTTAAATGTTTATCGACGGTCATCGAACAGCTCATTACGGTTACGCAAATTTTCGGCGCGGTAACGCGAAAATTGAGAGAGGAAACAAAGAACCGAAGGGGGGAGAGGAGGGGAGGGAGGGAGAGGCACGGAATCTCGCTCGTTGCCAAAATATGCGAAGAATGGGGTAACAACGGGGCGGTGCGACGAGGTAAAATAAATTTCAGCGCAATACGAGAGCGAGTTGGAACAAAAGTGCCGCGGAATTTACGTTTGCATGGCGCGGATTTGTTGTCGCAAATAACGGCGCCCAAATGTTGTATGAGTTGCTGCTGAATAAGCATTAAATAATAAATAATCTCCCAACTGATCATACTCACTTAACGGAAACGCACGCACTCATGCCCGCAAATAATTGCGCGAATTTTGAACGCGATCCCCTCAAATCGCGCGATATATAGTAATCAGCCAAGTATAATGTTTGTATATTATCGAATCCTGAAAGCTTCATACAAAAATAACATCGTTATTGTTTCGCGAAATTTTAAATTTTAAACCGGACGCGGAAATATTCACCGACGCGCTGAGATGCATAATTCGGGAATTGCACCCGGTGCAAAATGACGATCAGGTTCCCATCAATTTCATAAAAAAATATGCACGCGCACGTAGCTTTTTTGTAATGGCCATCAGATTAAAGATTATTTATTATTTGTCATACATTCGGGCGCAATTCGCGCAATAACGCGTGTCACGGACGCGCGGGAATGTAAATTTTCCCGCCACCTTTGTTCCATCCCTCTCCCGCATCGGATCGAAATATTTATGTTCGCCCACACGTCATCGTTTGTCGCGAATAACTTGTCGGGTGAATTTGCCAACAATAACTTTACGCGCTCGCTCGCGCGCGTACGCTACCTATAACTTCCCTCCCCCCTCCCCCTCCCCCACGCAATAAAATATTTTATAAAATCTAACCTACGAGAAAATGGCGTAAGAGATATTTTTCATTTCAATAATTCAATAATTTTTCATTTCGAATAATTTCAAAAATTACGTTGTGTACAAAAAATTTTATGCTATATATAAAAAATTTTCTAGTTGTAACGTAGATCTCAAATAACATATAAAAATTGATTTTTTTTGTAACGTCAACATATGTCCGTGCGTAGAGGAAAAAAAAATACTGTCCCATCAATATAAGAAAAACAATAGTATGCTTTTATAGAATTGTGTAAATGCCGCCGAGCATCCGCCGTATTTCGAAAGAATAAGAAAGGTGATATTTTTTCCAAAATGACCGTGATTCAAATAATGCATTTTGAACTGCGTTACGTTTATTTAACGCTTGTATGGCTATTGTGCTTCAGCGATCGCCGTAGCTTTGAATCGAACGGAGAATGGACAGTTAAATAAAGTACAATAAAGTTACGGAAATAGAGATCCTTTTGCAGTATTGTTATTGGTTATTCTAGCCTTGGTTACCCAACGCCACTCACGTGTTGCCTGCTATAAAAAAAAAGAAAGACAGAAAGAGAAAGAGAGAGAGAGAGAGAGAGAGAGAGAGAGAAGAAGGGGGAAAGTAAAAATGCAGGAAAACTCATTGAATGCAATGCACACGTGAGAAATGTTCCGCCGAGCTCAGTTTCGGGTTACATCTTTCTTCATCCCCCGCACGTCCGTGACGTGAGAAGACTAACCCTTTACCGATGAAACAAGGCGCCACTACGTCGAAACGTGTTACCAGGCGGATAGGGACGCCAAAGTTTCGCCCGTCCGTGCAAGACGCTGGGTGGATGGGAGACAGGGATGCTCCGGAAACGAGGCACTTCGGTGTGCTACTTAAAACACCTAGCCACTTCTTGTCGAGTATCTTCTTGCGAGATTGGCCGAACACGAGACGACGGAACAACGAGGGACGTTGTAGGAGAAAGCTAACAGAAATTTGAGAGGTGCCGGAATACCGTTGGATGAAAGATATAAGACTATTGAACAAAGTTGCTTTCCCTCTCAGGAAGATACTCCTTTTCGAAAAAAAGAAAAAAGAAAAGAAAAAATGTTTCCATATAAATATGAGAAGGCGATACATCGCGAAAATTCACATGTTAGAAATCGCGTGGAAGAAACGTTTGCAATATTTCGCACAGCGTCGTAGTTCGTACAGCAGAATTGCTACAAACTCCTTATCCGAAAATTCTATAACTTGTTCAGAAAAAAATTTCATTATTTTCTCTTACAATAATATTTTGAAAAAATAATAAATAAAGAAAAAGCCGGCAATTAAAAGCATTAATACGCGACAATTGATGCGATTATCTTATAAACATATATTTCAATCGTAAATCTTACATAAAAAATCTTACTATAAAAATTGAACGTATTAAGGCTCTTAATTGCCCGCTTTTTTCTTTATTTATTATTTATTTGATATCTCAAGAGCTCAACTATTCTCGCTTTTCTAATATTTTGAAATTGTTTGTATTTTCATCCTGACGACGAAAACCGTCAATATTTTGTTGGGAGTAATTTGATATAGCAATGTAAATTACCATTAATATTGCTGAGTGCTGACACTGCTTGCATTTAACTTTGTTAAGTTGACAGTATTCCAAAATTGCATAAATGTGATATATGCATGTTAAACTTTAAAGCCAAGAGTTTTAATTTTCCAGTAATTCCCTGATTTTTTCCTGATTTACCTGACTGTTTACATAATTTTCCTGATTTCTAATTTCGTGGCAATACTGTATAGTGACATCATTAGAACACGATGATATTCCAGAAAAATTCTGTATTTCAAAACAATTTTAATTTCTGTATGTGATTTAATCGTGTCCGATTTCAAACCTCGTTGCATCGTCGAAACACGTTACAGACCGACGCAAAGTTTCGTTTCATAAGACACGGGACAGTTCGATATAGGGGTATGCCAGCAACATGCGCCCAACAGTTTCCAAGTAATAATCTTCTTACAAGTTTGAATTTGAGGGAAGAAAGGACACACGAGCGACGTCGTATCAGAAGACAGATAGGGAAGAACAAGGTAAAAAAAAAAAAGATAGAAATTCAGACGAAATCAGGATACAGTGTAGAAATGTGCGAGAAACAAAGAAATGGGAGCATTTTTCGCGTGCAGATGGTTGCAATAAGTTAAACTCTATTCTTTTCAGCTGTATTTTACGCTTTTTGCACCGAAAAAAAAATAAAAAATAAACGCACACTCGTGCTTTAACGAAAGGAAAATGAGAAAAAAGACGATTGTAGAGAATGTAACTAAGGGAAGAACAGACCAGTAGTTTTCCAAATTGAATGACAGCGATAAAATCTCTGGCAAAGATCGTTGAACGGTACAGAAATGGAGAAAAAAGTAGGATCGGGGGAGGATTTTTAATTTAATTCATCTCGCAAACATCCGATCGCTTTCCACTCGATGGCTTCCTTAGGGTCAACAAGGAAGACTTTCGCATGATATCACCACACCGTCCTGAGTGTCGCTTAATTCTTTTTTCGTCGCGTACTGTTTTACCGTCAAACGAAGCGGAAGTAATTCCCCACTTCAATTATGCTCTTGGACCGGGTGTTCCATTAGCCATAACGCAATGATGCGACAATAACAGCGAAGGTAAAGATCCAATTTTCTACGCGGACACGTTAAATAAATTTGCTTTCATTAAACCAACGTGCGAGCATGATATACACACGCGTGTCGCCTCCTACGTTTCATTTCGTGAAAGTATATGACGTTGAATGTAATAACCGATGGCCAAACGTGGAAGCATGGACCAGCTGGTAGCCACTAATGGCCGAGAACGAAAATAATATTAACGGGATAATCCTGGTAGATTGCGGGCCGTCCAATCACAGACTGGTCATACGTACCAGTTGTAAGGAATTATCGCTCAAACAATCGAAATGGCAAACACCGCGTCAGTCGTGGATGAGCCCCCAACGTTTGACGAGAGGAAGAACTTAACTAACGCAATATTTGGTTCGTCCATAACAAACCAACCCTCCCTCCTTCCGGTTTACGTACATATTTACCCCGGTAAACACACTGTGGTGTGTGCGCACGCATAACTTCGCCTTACCACTCATAATCGTCCGCGTATAGCGAGCTGGGAATTTCAACGAACCCGCGATTAAATTGAAAATTTTTTTTTGTCGGCCACCCTTTCAGCTAATTAATTCACAAAACTCCGAAAACGGGAGTCGACGGAGGTGGTCGCGCGTGCGCCTCCGCCGACACCGGCCGATACATTTTCGATACGCAACACAACGCAACAATCAATATTTTGATATCAAAGTTTACATACCGCAGCAATGTAGAAACACGACGAATTGTTATTGCGGAAATAGGATTAATTGGATAGCTCGATGAATTTGCGGCGAGAAAAACGTTTCATAATTATCAAGCTTCGTCGATAATTGCAGCGGTATGTCAAGTACTGAATAATTGCCAATTTCAATCCGATGATAAAATACCCGATGAGCATAATTGCCGCTACAACGCAATTAATAAAAGATTGCCTAATGTATAACTGTTTAGCAGTTTGATTTGAATGAGACAAATTAAGGATAACACGATAACGTTTGAAAATCGCAGGTGTCGCGCGGTAACTCTCTCTCCTCCTATTTTACAGTTTGTGTGACGAAAATGTACAATGCTCCCCACGTAGAGACAAGTATAAGTGTACCGTACACACGTGTGATGCATTAAATATGTATTTGGTGCGGCGAAGACGGGCAAAGAAAAGAGGAAGGTTGTGCCAGGAGAGTAACCAATTTGGCATTCAAAGGAGGCGATCATCCAAAAAGAGCAAAATCCTGGCAACCAAACAGCACGAATCGTATTGTATCGAATTTCTTCCATACGACGCAGAGAATAAGGAATAAAGGTGAAATCTTCTTACCGGTGCACGCAGAATAATAGCTTTGTCCTTAATGTAATTATAAATATTTTATAAATTCTATCTTTGAGTCTTTTCTTTTTATGCATTTCGTTGATGCTAGGATTCACCGAACTTCATAAATATTTTTCAAATAGAACTTTTCACAGTGTTTGATCAGCTTGAAACGAAAAATATACAAAACCAAACAAAAATAGATAAACGAAAAAAGGAAAGATATCAATTCCTATTGCAGATGTCTATGAAATTCTTTCCTCGCGTCTGATGTGACGAGATAGGAATCGGAAGAATTTTATGGCCAACTCTCTTTATATACATATTTACACACACACACACACACACACACACACACACACACACACACACACACACATATATATTGCTCCGCGCATCGTATATAAATAGTATAAAACATAAAATTTTGTGAATTCAAGGTAATGCAAAGAAACGATATCTTTGCATCTTCACGCGTTTCGGTGAAAGTTACAACTTATTTCGCAATTAAATAATTACTTTAATTTTATGAGGTGCTATAATAAAATAAGTCTTATTTGTTAAATATTATCCTATTATATAATAATAAAAAATATTATACTGATGATTCTCTACTCATTCCAAACTTTAATAAAATAAAACATTAGAATGATTTATGTTTTCTTAATAAAGACTCTCGCGCTTATAGAAAATTTAAAAGAAAGAGCTTTTTACCAAAATTGACGAAAAATCTCTCCTTTTTTGTCTCCACTTTAAAACGTATTACCAGTGTCATCAACGTTTAAAATTTATAAATATAATATAACGACGAATCCAAAATCAATTGTAATTATATTCTAGTTAGTTTGAAAAACGATCTGTTTTAATAGTTCTTAATATAATCATATAATTTTAACAATACGAATCAATATTTGCCGCGAATACATTCGCTTTAAGCTCAATAAAGATAATGTGTGCACATGTAATTTTAAGTACATAAAAAAATTAATTTAACGAAAACTAAGTATTATTTTGTATTAAATATAAGATAAAATAATGTGATATAGACATTTTTTCGTACAAATCACATAAAGAAGTAAGATAAATCTCAAACTATCGAAATCAAACAATCACGCATCCGATTCGAAAATCCAATCCATTGACCAAGAGCCTGTAAATAATTAGCGGGAAAGTTGGCGATAGGATGGGAGATGTAACTTGCTCCTCTTCAACACCCCAGGATACCTTTTGTTAGGCACTCCTCATCGTCAACTTCGCTCGCTGTCAACAGATCGAGCAGGCATCTATACAACCCTCGCCTACGTGAGGAGGGTGCGGTAAATAAGGGAAACGTACAATACTAACCATCGTCGCGTTTCCATCATACTCCCACATCAGCGCATCATCCCTTCCTCTGCCGCGACCCGGTGATGCGCCCCTTCTCCACGGAGCTTGTCCAAGGGTTGTTCTTTCTCTTCTTGTTCTTCTTCTTCTTCGTCTTCGTCTTCGTCTTCTTCTCCCGCCTCTCACCCCCTCTCATCCTCCCGAACCCCCTTTGCGGACAATGAGGATTTTCTTTCCGAGCCACTGGGCTTAATCGACGATCGTTTTTCATAAATTTCAACTCGACCGGAGGGGCGCGGCAGGAGGGCACGCGGGGTGGCCTCGGGGTCGAAGCCCCGCTATTGTTTGTACGTGTTCTCGCGGTGGGAGAGAAGATGTGCATTACGAGCTCGTTCTCGTCGTAGCGATCCAACCGCGCCGACGCTTCCGTGCTCTCTGAGGCGGACGAACTTCTACAGAGGCAACCCTTACTCGTCAATGCGATTAGATGCCCTCCCGATGTCTCTCGTCTCGTTCTCCACTTTCAGAATGTCCGCTAACAACTTCCCATTCTTCTTCCGTACGCACCATTGGCCGCCGCATCGTCGACGAACCGGAATCAGCAAACTCATTTCGCGGGGTAGACACCTCCGTCCTCGCCAACATCGCCGTTTACGCCCGTTCTTATCAGAGCGTTACGATCACCTGTAACCGCGCGATCGCGTGTAACAGATGCCTCGATATAATAAATGTCGATATTCAAAATGTTCGGCACGGCCGATACATAAATTGAGGAAATTTGCCACGATGGCGGTATGTAATACGTTCGCCCGGGAAAAAAAAAAATGCGCGCCAGCGTATGTCACATGCCGCTACCTCTCACACTGTATGGAGTGGTCTCAATAAAATAATACATCGCAAACAATCAAACTCAAATTCGCCCGACAGGATATTTATTTTAACGGCGAAATCAAGCACTCCGATTTTATTCATATTGTTGTCCCTTGTGCATCAATTTTTGGAACGGCCCAGTAGCTGCAGCGAAAATGTTGTAAATGAAAAACGCGATTTTAATTTGTATCTGTCATTTCTGTTTTTCGTAAAAAAATGATGAACGGCTAATTGGCTCTACAAAGAGTAAACGAAAGTGGAAACAGAATTGTGGAATTTTACGCGAATTTTCTCGTGTAATAAGAGAAATGTCGATTAACAGGGTAAAATAACCTTAAATTCAAATAATGCTAACAATTCTCTGTATCTCATTCCCGATTAATGTTAAAATAATCAAATGACAAGTTCAGAGAACATTGGTCATCTCTCAAAGCGCTCAATGTCCGCCATATTTTCAAATTTCTCGCTTTATCCTTAGTTTGATGTTCGATACAGCGCGCGGGTTAACAGAATCGATTCTGCAGACCCGATTTAAAATGGAATTTGGTTTAACTCTATTGGTTTTTGGCTAAAAGATTAGATTACGGAGTTGTTGTTTCAGTTTTCAGTTTCGTCGACGCACACAATTTGGATTAGCGTCGATTTCGCCAATCCCGCTTAAAACGAAGTTTTGCTTTAATTTTACCGAGTATTCATTGAAATATCATATTACAGTATACTCGCCGTTGTGAAGAAAGATGACTATTCTCCTGCAAAATTTTCGCAAAATTTTATCAAAAATCCGAAAGTAATTTACTAGATTTGAATGTCCCGGTTATGTTCATCCATGCGGGTGATCGTAAAATTTGTTTTTATATTTAATTTAATTTCAATTCAAATAGGTATTTTTCCAGTATATAGATAGCTGTAATGACAGATTTTCTGTCAATTTGCGACCATTCGTAAGCGATATTCTCTCAACAAGCAAATCGCGATGTTAATAGTTTTAAATATGCATTTAAAGTATTTTTATTAAAAATTGAGCTAAATTATAAAACAATATGATTTTAATAAATGGATCTATATAAAAATAAGAGAATTTGATATTCATCAATTATATTTATAATCACGATTTAATTGTAAAATGTGTTATCGTAAAATGCAGCATAAATTTTGTTTCTCACAATTCGACAATCGATTCTTAACGGAAAACTTTACCTTGATAATTTTTGAATCCCAGATTATTAATAAATAAATTTTCAGAATTATTTTTAATAAGCTACAAAAGAAATTTAAATCAATATAGCTCTAGAATAATTATACGATTCTGTTGTGACAAAATATTTATCAAATCTGACGTTTCTTATTTCGCTTTGTTTGAAGCAATATAAATTCAAATAATCAATAAACATAAAAATATTTTATATGCATATGCTATAAATAATTAAAAAAAAACTATCGTATACTGTAAAAACTAATACATTTAATTACATTAATACGTTGCGGAATATATTATATTATTATAAAATGTTATGTAAAAATTTGCCATAAATTTCCAGCTATTGTGTACATTATAATTATTAATTTGTTATTTTATATTACACGCGTTAACTGACCAAACCCGTCAATACAATGCTTCAATAGCAATAGACTCTATTCTCTGAGCTCCGTGTATGTG
>NW_017305601.1:702028-709854 GCF_001594115.1 Trachymyrmex septentrionalis | reverse complement strand
TAATTACTACGCGTATCTCAAATTATTTATACGTCCCTCAAGTTGATATTCAATAAAATAATTATACATATAATTTTCGGAAAAAGAATCGTGTTACACACAAATCTTTTAATTTATTAATAAATTTCACAAGTCTTTCTTTCAATTCTTACTGAAACATTCAAATAAACAGAAACAAATTGATTGGCAAATGACAAACAAAGATGTAAATAGATCATTTATCGCATGATTGCATTTTCTTTTAATGCTTTTCAAATTGCCTCTTTTTTCTTATTTTTCATTTCTCTTACGCAATGATAACTCGTAAAAAACGGCTAAATATAATCACATGCGCATTAAAAATTTTTATTCTGATTTCACGTGTAGTATGCTGCTATTAATAAAATTAAATTGGTAATTAACCTTTAGAGTGTCTATTTTTAAATCTTACAGCTACTTTCTTGAATAAGATTTTATTACAATTCATTATTTTTCATTGTCTTTCTTGTCTCAAAATATGACACTATTTCAACGCCACTCTAGTGGCTTTCTCGTCCCGTAAAGAATAATTAAGACGCGACACTGTTGAAAACAATTAAAATACCACAAAGTAGTGTACTACAATTAATCGTGTTAATCGTCTAAAACTATAAAAAAATATTTCACAATCACATAGCATGTTTGTATAAATTGAAGGATTTACTGCAACAGCTAATTCACATTTTGCAAAAATGGAGTAAATAAACTTTAAATTAAAAATGATGAGAAAAATACCAATATCATATGTTTAGTTACATTGGATTAAGCCTCAAAACTGCATGCTGCATCAAACTAAGGATAAAACGAGAAATTTGGAAATATGTTGGACATTAAGCGCTTTAAATGAGAAATTAATGTTTTGACAAAATATGAATTAACCCACTGTTGCAATAAATCCTTCAATATTATATATATAATATAAAAAAGTATGCCAATGATTATAAAATTATTAGATTTAAAAAATATTATTTAATTTCTACGTGTCGATTTTATTTTAATCTTTCATAATTTGTTATGCAATATTTTAATGTTTCATACAAGTTATATAATTTTTTATAATCGACTAAGTATATTTTCATTGTTGCAATAAATCCTTCAAAGAACTTTTAATTAAAACGTGAGTTATTCGCGTATTAAGTCATTCAAGTCTAAAAGTATAAAGCTTCAATCTCAAAATGCCTTATAATGTTTTTCTGTGAGATTCATATAATGGGCTGTAAATATATAGATCTTAACATTAATTTTTGAATATAAAAAATCTTCAGCAAGACATCAGGAGCGATGGATTAAAAGATGGATCAAAGCTACGTTTCCCGGTTAATTTCGGATGGATCTTGCTTTAGAAAAGTTTTAATTTCAGACTTGGTTACGAAGGTATAACGTTAAAGTTGCATTAATCAAGATCTCTCCTCAATATTTTCGCGTTCCAAGCTGTAAATCCCCATTGAAGAATCCGTCATTAAAATTTCATCCGTTTATTCTGGACGTCCCGTATAGAAAACTCAAAGAACGTTTGTCCTGCATTTATTCTTAACAAAGGCAGCGCTACTGATGGAAGTGTTCATCATGCAGATCAAGCAGGCTCGGATGGATATACTATAGTTAAGAAAAATCCGACGTTGGGAAAAAGCCGGAAATGAAGAGTTTCAAGAACGATGAGAGAACGAGCGAACGAACGAAATACAGGCGGCAATGGGCGTTAATGAAATTAAATAATAAGAAACGGCAAAATTAAAGAACGCGAATGAACGAAGGATCGGAAGGGATACGGTCGCGTTTAATGGTAGAAAGAGAGAAGAAATTAGTCAGACGGGTATCGCGCATTCTGCGAACAAATCGCAATTAACTGTGCACCGGTGCAACGAGAAGAGAGGGAGAGGAGCTTATTAAATCGCATTAAAGCAGAAACGGGCACACCTTTCGGCCTCGTTCATCTCTAGATGAAGCTGGAAAAATCTCACGTAATTTTATTCCTAATTTTATATTTATCAAGATGAACGTATTTGAACATTCTGTCGCGAATTATAACTACTGGACATTTGAAAAAGGGACTCTAAATATTTCAAGCGCAAATGTTTATTTCAATGATGCTAATATATTATTTTTATATTTCAGTCATACGCTAATATATTTTAATTTATCCAATACAGTGACCTTATGTGGATGAGAAAAGCGCATGTAATTTCTATTGAAGTCTGACGTTATTTAAATTAAATAAAATTAGGTGGTTAAAATTATGAGCTCCATTTCCGCAGTTTATCAGCCAGTGATTTCGCTGGCATGCATTTCACATTTATCGCAAACATCTGTTGCGATTAAACGCATATCGAGATTATTATATTCCAGTTTGTGACGAAACACGCGTAATTTATCCGCGTTTAATTGCGCGGTATTGTTCACATCCGTTCCGCGCATAGTTCATTCAATTTAAGCGCGATACCATGCCCGAGTGATCGATGGATCGCGATCGTCCGTGCGATTGCAGTTAACGAAGTCGTTACGTTCGCATCGGCGACAGCGCTTTGCGCATTCTTCTCGCGAGAATGGCGAGCCGTCCAAATCGCGAACGTGAAATTTATCGGTGATAAATTCGAGGCGTCGCCGAGTTGAATTTATTCTTATTCAAAATAGCCATCGAAGTATGTCCAAATGGCCGCGCATCGATGACCAAAGCGGTATACAGAACGGCCACGCAAATTCCCGACGAGAATTGCGGAATATCGCGGTAAAGTATTTTCCGCCTGTAGGAAATTTTTATAGGGAGAATAAAAACTACGCCCAGGTTTACTGTGTCTGGACGGTGACGTTTATAAACGACGAATGTGAAATATCGGGGCGACGGTAAAGCGTTTATGCTTTGATATTATGCACGATAACTCGTGCGCGTTGTTAATACAACGCGCACACGGCGTATATAGCATGAGCGAACTTTTATCAGGCCGTTATTTAGACATGAAAAAAATTACATCTATTTATTGTATGCTCGATGTCAACATTGACGGCTGACCATCAAAACCACGAGGAGAGTCATTAGGAATTATCTGAAAATCTATCTCTCGTATTAGGATTATATTAATCTTTAAATAGATACAGCACTCTCCATATATAATTATCTTAAAAAGAAGCTAGCTTGTTTTGGAAAAAAAAAGCAAATAAAAAGAATTGCACTTCATTATTTTTACATCCCTCTACCTCATCACTGTTAAATCTACACATATAGTGTTAAATTCAACCAAATTTAAGTCGCCACTGCTCTCATTCAATATATCATTATTTGTTACACTAAAACAATGGTTAAATTTGACACTATACAATTTTAAATTGAACTATTGTTTTAGTATAAAATAACAATGTATTGAGAAGAAGAAGTGACAACTTAAATTAGGTTACATCTGTGACACTGTAAATTTAACAGTTGTCATAAAAATATAAATAATGTTAATTTAACTCTATAATACCTACTGTTAAAAAAATAAAATATCTGTAAAAATAAAAAACTTGTTTAAAGTGTCGAGCACTTATCTACTTGAAGTGTCATTTGATACTTTTGCCGTCACTCTCGTGTCCTGTTAAAACATGTTCAGATCTAAAAACCTATTTTTAAAATTAAATTGTTTAAAATTAAATTGTTACTTTTTCTCCTCGCGTATCCCCAAGAGGGGTTATATATGTATATAGGTTTTCGTGAAATAACATACGAGGAATAATACTACGTTTTACTCTGCGCGCGCGCTCTCTGTTCCATTTGCGGCGCAGGACAACGATCTCTCGTAGCTCCCCGGATCTGACATCGGTCGATCTGTTGCACAAGTATTGTTTGCCGGCGCGTAATGCACGGCGCGACAGCACAATGAGCGTGAATTTTCGCATGACAATATGCGGACAACGCGTTATGTAAATGGAGGGGAGAGCGCCGGGGTCCAATTTCTGCGGGATGCAGCGTGCGTGATTCCTGGACATTCGGCCGAGAGTCGTCGTCGTCGGCGTCGTAGCCGCGTGGCGACCCGCCGTCGTCATCGTAGTCGTCATCCTCCGGATCCAAGTTAGTTGACGGCACCTGCCCATGGACAATGGGTCTACGGTCAGTACGGTACCATTATCCGCCTCTCGCGCCTATGACAACCCCATGAATTATGCAGCGTAATGTAGACGGATATGCACAAGCGCTTCTCTGTGCACGCGTGCAGGTCTCCCGTGCGTTGTTCCATTACCGATGGTACCAGCGAAGACACACGATTTACGCTCCCTTCCCTCTCCTTCTCTCTCCACTAACCCCCTCGTCTAAACCCCCTTTCGCGTTGGTAGATTTATGTTTGTTTAGCGGAGCGTAAACCCCGCTCTTCTTAGTAATGATCCATGCACGTGGAAATCTTTCGTCTTCGGTGCAGCCCGACGTGTGACAAATGAATGGCTCGGTCCAACGATTTACGAGGCGTAGGATAAATAAATGTTTTTGATTTGATATGTTTCGGCGGCGATCAATTCGGCGGCAGGAAATTTTTCGGCCTCGAGAAATGGGGCGCGAGAGGAATGAGAGGATTGTCGGCGGAAAACTTCAAACTGTTACGTTACTGGTTGACGGCACGCGATTTTGTGTTTCCTCCAAGGAGAAAGCGGAAGCACTTCACTGGATCCGAAGGACGTAGTTTCGCAATAAAATGCGTTCTTTCCGCGGGGATGTCTCACCGGAGAGCAGCGGGATGGAGAGAGAGAGAGAAGCGAAGAGAAAGAGAGAAAAGGAGATCATAGAGAAGAGAGAAAGCGATGCAAATAACTTTCATCCCTCTTCCGCCGCCATGAATAATATAAGAGCATCCGTCCACTTGTTTTCCATATCGTCTACTATTAACGACAGTAAGGCAGAGTTTGTACTCGAAGCGGATCACATTGGAAATTTTCGCGCCAAGTGTACGTGAAAATATTTTTTTCTCTCATTTTGAAAAAAATAACGCGTTAGAATCCCTTCACGTTGAGGAATCAAGTTGGAATATTACAAAAGAATTTTGTTTACGCGAAACCCTCGACAAGCAATCTGCTGTAAAACATCCACTGTGAAAGCTCTGCGAGTTTGACAGCTTTGAGAAACCTTTTCGTGTATCGCGTGAAAAGATATTGTTTTCAAATACGATTATGTATTACCGATAAAGCGATAAATGTGTGAACCAAAAAAAAAGCTTATTTCATGATATAATATCGAAAAAGCAATTACTTGATGTTATATTAGTGGAAAATGAGATGTCATATATCATATATCTTTCTTTTTAATTTTAAACACTGATTTATGATTGCTGTATTTGTTGATGATGGATTTATTATCGAAGCGTTTTACACGAATTCAATGTTACAATGTCAATTCTCATTAGTCGTTCGTTTCGTTGTTTTAAGTTTTTTTACACTTATTATTTGCATTCCTTGGAAATTTGTTATTAGCGATTTTTATATACGTCTTTTTGTAACGCCTTAATTTTTCCCGCATATTACAAATATTGCCGTATTGACATTCATGTTTATTTCCATTTTAATTTCTACAAACAAAAACTGCACGATACGCGAAATATATTTTCTCAAAGATTCCGCGACGATATAGAACACTCCCTTGAAATAGCTACCTTCCACGGCGTCGGAAAGTTTTTCGATCCCGCAATCCCATTTGCATTTCAACCAGGATTTGTCGATAACTTGTATGAAACTTATGAAAGCGAGTATTTTAAGGAATTTCAGCCAATCGTACTCCGGAAATCGGTATTATCATATTACAGGAATATGTATGAAATATCTTTAGATGTAGATTAAAATCGATTTGAAGGATAATCGTATTTCGTAAAAATAAAAGAAGAACGGTATAATTAAACGTTTCAAGCTGAATCAAACATTTCAAGGGATGTTTCAGTGTTGACATTATTAAGAGATTTTTCGTGATACTTTTACAGTCTAAACGTAGATAAAGAAAGTTGAGAAAAATCGAACATTATAAATATATTTTTCATCGTTACATGGCAGCCTAGAAATAGCATTATGTAAGTAGTCGTTCTGAAATTGTAGCAACGAGAGTTTCAACAAGTTCGGGCAAGTAGTTTAGCCTCCCGGGACACGCGGGTAAGAGCGTATGCGGCACAGAACCGAAGTATGGTCGATAGGTAACGAGTCGTGAAGCACGATTAAAACTTTAAAGCGTTTTCTTCGAAAGCCAGTAGTACCGTCTAACGTAGGACTTTGTCGCGGTTTCCGAAATGCGTTTTCCGGTCGGTTAGACGGCTCGTTCGGGACGATATTACGATTGTCGATAAGTGTATTTTCCATTATCTTCTTCGTCCACCGCTGAGCGCTAAAATTCGCAGGGAGAGTTAATATTCGACCAAGTACATTTTAGCTCCAACAATTTTGATGATACTCGAGACTGGTTTTCTCGAGTGGAATGGATATCTTTATAAAGAGGTCGGAAAACGACAAGATGTTTTTCTTCTTAGCCAGTTTATTTTTGAAAATAGAAAATTCAAAATTTCCCCAGAAACTTGTCTATTTCCTATTAAATATTTAAATTAATAAACGACAAGACCGTGAATACACGTTTAATAAAGTAACGGAAATCTTATTAATCTGAATCCTGATGCGCAAATAATATTTCAGTGAAATTTATATATCCATTTCTGCAAACTGCGCGATCTAATTTTCGATTTTGAAAAGCAATCTTAAACTGAAACTGGGAGTAATTTCACAAACTGAATTGATAAGCACTTTAATGATATTTATACTATAAGAAGCATCTTAAAAGCTGTAAATGATTTAAAACTATTAAATATAGATGCGATATCAACTGGCATTTTTATAAACAATTCCCGTTTTGCATCGCAGGATTTCTCTCGTTAATTAACATTTTAACGAGGATGTAATTACGCAGATTTTGTTTCCTTTTTTTTTCTTTTTTTTGGGTACCATTAACAACACAGAGTGAAACAAAACAATGTTTCGTGCAAAAAAAAAAATATAGACGTGCTGAAAAAAATAATCATACAAGCATTAAGTATTCCCGCGGGCGAAAGAAAAAAAGTATACCTCGAAAATTAATTCGCGTATCGCAGCGCGCTGAATGTTAACATCGATGCTATCCTACCACGATTCAGTGAAAGTGTCATTCCCTAAGGGGTCATTCGTTTGACGAACGGATGACCTCTGACTACTATACTGCCGAGTGATCAGTCGCGCAAGAATCCTACGGGAAATCGAACATTATAACGTAACACATCAGTCGCATAACTCATCGATACCGCCGAGCCAATTGCGCACTGGATTCCACTGGTCTATTTATGTGCGTAAACAAGTCTTCTTTTAATAAATAGTAGTTAATGATTGATATTATAGAATTTTAATGAATGGTACAAGCAATAAAATATATGTTTTAATGAGTAATATTGTATAATAATATAGAGTTTGTTGAACCAATCAATCACAGTTATTAATTAATCAATTAAATGCATAAATAAGAATTAAAAAATGGTAAATATTCTCATTCTCAAATAAATCTCGTTTAAGTCTTTTAGTTGAAAAAAAACGTCTTTTAACGCTTCTGCAATCTGAATCTTTTTTTATTCGAGTGAAATATCACTTTCGTATTTCTTTATTTTTGCTTCAATTTTTATTAAAGGTTTTAACATTTAAGTTATGAGATATTGAAAAGTAATTCTGAATTTCTAGAGTAGTAATAATTTGAGCTGGACAAAAAAAATTTAGATTGTAAATGGAAGGAGTAAAAATATAATTGTTAGATGGAGGATTAATTGAAACGAATATTATCGTTTACATAAAAGAGT
>NW_017305601.1:672069-701928 GCF_001594115.1 Trachymyrmex septentrionalis | reverse complement strand
ATGCTCCTTAATATAACTATCAATATATTTATGCTTTTGTCATCAAGACATTTTTATAATATTTTTTTTTTTTTTTTTTTTTTTTTTTTTTTTTTTTTTTAAATAGATTTATCGTTTACATCAAAAAGTTGCTTTTTCGTAGATATTGACATTTACGATATTCTAATAATATTATTTTGTTTTTTCGATATAAATTCACCGTTTGTACCAAAAAATTTTTTTCGTAGATATTGATATTTACGATATTAAATTAATAACGATATTTTATTTTTTGGCATAGATTTATCATTCATTACACCCGATCGACTGCGATTGACGCACATCAGTAACGAATCAGTGCCTCGGTCAATCAGCGAGCAAGTTACACTCAGTCTTTGTCGTGTAAGCTATGGATTAAAATAGTCAAATCTATAAAAAGATAGAAAAGTCGATGAAATCGACTCTACTTCCTTCTATATCTTTGGCTGTTTTCCCAACTCACTTAGCCGCGTGTGGGCTACGTAATCAAGTAGAAGAGGCGTTACGAGGTGAAGCCGATCGATATCGAGTGGAGGTTACATAAAGAAGAAAAAAAAAAAGAAAGAAACATGTGTTAATCGTTATGAAACACGCGCGATAACATGCGTCCCGCCACGTTTAAAAATAGGCGTTATATGACCTGTGACACGACTAGTGACATAACTGAAAAATTAGCTCGGAGTGCCGTTCCGACCATCGGGACAGATTTGATGAAGATCACCTGGTAAACTGTCGCGCATCGTGCGTGTTCCACTTCGGCGACCAGCGGGACGGCGACATTAAGCTCAAATGGCGAAAAAAAACGCGATGATTCGTGCACGATCCGGCATTCTCGACGTGACACGTACAATAATTTACACGAATGCGCGGAGGAAGGTGAGGAAACAGCATTGCGAAAGTGTGGTAGTATAGTAATCTGATAATTGCACGCAACAACCGGCAAATGTAAATTAACAAAACCATAAAGATATTAAGTTGTTTAGGTGCGTTATCGCGATCAAATATTATATCACGGATATAGCACTGATATTTGAAGACAAATGCGCGCATCAATCACGTAGATTATTCACATAACGGATTGATCACTATCTATCGCGCGCGAGATTAGTATTAATCGAATTAGCGTTGTATGGAAATATAATTGTACGATATCGATCGCACGATTTCACGTACGGCAAAAGAAATTTATTAAATTTAAGAGCGACATTTTACACTCGATCGTATCAAAATCCTTCCATTACACTCGGAATATCGCCACTAAGTTTTAAACCACGACATTAAGAGAACGCGGATAATAATTCCGGTATACGATGCGTGTGTAAGTGGTTCTCAAGTGCCTAGGAATCGTGCTTGAAGTGATCGCATATGCATATCGTATCGCATATCACTGCCTAGTAGTCGATCTTATCATACCTCCCGAGTTGTGAAAGTTTTACAATTACAGCCACGTCTAGGGCCGGTATTCATAGTCAATTCTTATATTTAGGACTGTCGTAACTAGAATCTTAGGATGTCATAAACCAATTAGAGAGCCATATTAATTAGCATTTTAAGATGGTCTTGAAATAAGAACGGGCTATGAATACCGACCTAAGTGGCTTCGAATCAATCGCAAGAATTGCACGACGCATCGACCTTCCGAAGCTGAAATTTCTGTTTGTTGCGAAGCTACGATTGTAAAATGAATATTAATTCCGTCTGCAATCTGGATTTTTTGTTACATAAGCAAAACCTCACTCTGAAATTTTTCCAAAATAAAGCAGAGCGGAGTTCCTCCTCCTAAAATACATATCTTATAATATCTATTTGGTAATGTAATAGAGATGTTGAAAAGCAACCCTGAATTTTTTAAATATCTTAAAAGCATAAAATAATAAAAAAATGCAGACTGGACAAAAAGATCCAGATTGCAAAGATCCAGATTGGAGGGAGTAAAAATATGATTGCAGACGAAGGGATAATTTTACAGTCGGACATTTGTCGCGAGCACAATGTAGAAAAATCCATCGAGTTCTTTCTCGCGAAGAAGAGAATACAAAGAAAAAGGGGTAGCAGCGAACGCGTGTTATCGATAGCGGCAGTTACCGTAAAAGTAGCTACGCCTCGGCATCTGTAAAGATAGTGCACGTGCGGAAACACTTTGGCGCCACCCCCTCGACGGTCATAACATTGACATGTTATTATTTTCATAATCTGTCATCCGCCACGGTGGAAGAATTCTCCAAGCGAGCGAGCGAGCGAAAGAGAGAGTGAGTAAGAGTGAGAGTGAGAGTAAGAGAGAGAGAGAGAGAGAGAGAGAGGGGGGGGTTATCCCTTATCCCTTTCATCCCTATCCGTCCCTTATGTCTGACGTTGACATATCGTTCACACCGTCATTGACTGACGGCTCGCCATTGGTCGACGGTGTTCCGCCGTTCCTCATGATACGCAATTTCCCATAGGAGGCCACGACCTACCCCGTCACCAGACGCCTCTGATCTCATCGACTTTTTATCACACTGATGGAAGTACCTCTTATCCATCCTGCGATAAGACTCGAGAGAAGAACTGGCCCCTCTATTCCACCAGGTTAGCTAACAGCGAGGGCTTTAAAGAAGGTAACCCGTCACCGCTTACGATCAGTCTCGTAAAATGCTGGGAGCATTAAATTGATAGAACAATTACGCACAGATAACCAGAGGTATAAAATTAATAAAATATTACTTACATCGTGCGCGCGCGCGCGCGCACGTTCGAAGATGTGACACCGACGAGAAAGTATAAGCGTCTCTACCGAGCGAGGGGTTGAGGGGATTTGGCCGTGGCTCTCCTCGGCTTAGGCGTTCTGAAGCGAACAATTAAATTTCACCGGAGAGAGACCATGAAGCGCTTCATTACGAGAAGATCCTGATCCCATCATCTTTTCATCACGCTGATGGGAGAGACATTTCTTCTTCTTATCTTGCCCCTACCTTGCTCGACAGCAGTTCCCCGCATTATTATGACAGAAATATAATCCACGAAGTCAAGAGCCTCCATCAATTTAGAGTGGCGTATCGCGCTCAACACGTAACACGTGGATTAATATGCGACATTAATAATTCGGATCAGTCCATTATTCCCGCGTGCGTGTACGAATACGAATTCGCAACTTTCAATTATACGAGCGAAGCTCGCGTTCGTTAGCAAAACAAGATATTCCTTCAATGCACGAATCAGTGATTACGGAGGAGACGCGACGGGAGTAAATACATGGAGTAAACTAGATATTTTCAATGAAATTTTATGGAGATGGAAATAAGAAGTAGCGATTCCACGCGCTTTGTTATAATGACGCAACGACGTGAAGATCGTTATCAGAAATTGCGATATCAAAGGTCGCGTTATCAGAAGTCGGTGCAATTCTGCTTTATAGAGGGTGCCCCAGACTTCAAATAATATCAGTTAATATCATATTTCTGAGATCATTTCGACATGAAAACCTTAATATCGAAATGTCGAGGCTACAATAGTTTTTAAATGAGAAGGGTTTAAAGTTAGCCAATTAAACTGTCGAAAATTCACACACTCAGACATGGCACATTGCACAAATGAAAATATAAATATTTTCAAGCATCCAATTTCATTCTCTTCTATTCTTCTAAATACCTTCACTATAATATGCTATGCCTGAGCGCGCGAATTTTGGACAGTTTAATTAACTTTAGTCTACTTTAATCTCTTAGTTTAGTTAATTTTAATCTCTTCTCACTTAAAAAACTATAGCTTCGAGATATTAGGATCTTCATCTCGAAATCTCAGAAATCTGCTATTTATGGATGTTACACCAGCCAAGCTTGGGACACCCTGTATAACGCCAAGGATTCGCTTCTTTATCTACGGTGACTATAAGCGAAGTATAAATGGGCCACCGAGATGGTTTTGTAGGTTCGTACAAAAGTGACTCGAGCTTCAAGACTCAATTAGGAATACGAGATGAGCGACTCGGGCGCCTTATTGTTAAAGATCAGACGAGCTCGCTAGAATCTTTTGTGCATCTTCGTCGCCTAACGACGGATTATTTGCACCGCCTGGGAATTCCTCCGCTGCTTTAATTTAGCCGCGGTCTTTCCCTTCGCGTACTTATACCCGCGAAATCACCTTCACCACCCTCCACCGGAGAAGGTCAGATTCCTCATCGCCCAAGGCTTTTTATATTAAGGACGTAGACCTACCCTCTAGTATGGCACATCGCGAATCCACTTTTTCAGTCGTAATGCAAACGAGGAAAACTTCGTAACTTTAGTACGACGTAAATCCGTAAATGCCGTTTCTTTCAAGAATATAATACGATAGCATCGGACTATAATAATAAACGTAGAATCGTTTCAACCGTGGAGACGACTCTGAGAGCATACATCGTTTACTAAATATGTTATTTCGTATGATGCAAAGCTGTATCCTTCAACACAAGCGTCATACTCGATTTAAGTTGCGAAGATTTCGCTCAAATAAACTTCCAAGTTGGAAAGCGAGTCGTTTATGGTAGTTGCATATCTGCAAGTTATTCTTGCAGCACGGAGAAGTGCAGCAAGAATATACGCGTGTGCTCGCATCGATAATCGTCATTGTAATTGAGAAATCGCGAATGTAAAAGCGGCTAATGCTCTTCGAACGACGCCGATATCAGTCAACGATTAGCATTACGATAGTACGGTGGAAAGGCGCACGGAAGATAGATACATTACCCGACGTGACAACACCCATTTCTCCGTTACTTCTACAGCCTTTCCTTTTTCCTAGAGCAACCATGAATCTCCGTTGGCGGCATTGTTACGAGATCGGGAAAAACGAGCGGCTAAACCGGTACGCGGATGGTCTTCGGCAGTTCCTTAAAGGGAGATCGAGAGGTCTGCTTCAATGACCGAACGCGATAGCAGAGAGTTCGCTGAGTAAAGAATAGAAACAGTAGGTTGATCGACGAATACCGAATAAGACGATGGATGTATAAAGAGAGGGCGGATACCGACAATTGTAGGAAGAAGTTGGAGCGAATGAACTTTTCATGGAAAATCATCGAGCGATATGTGTGTTCAATCGAATCGCTTTAAGTTAGTCCGCTCGCAAAATTAAGAAAGGGAATGGGATAGTACAGTTCTTTTGCTACCAGTTAATCGCGAAAAATTGCTTTAATGTAAAAGAGGAAAGAAAATCAAGCAACGCGAAGATTTACGGCGAGTGTAACGGCGACAAGGACGATATTATCCAATTTCTACGCAATGGAAATAATAGCATTTACGGCGTTTAAACGGCGAGAAGTTAGAATTTAGCATGCAAAGTAACGGCAATTGTGCTATCTTACGCGCGAAACTAGTTTTACATCAAGTCAGATGTCGTGAACTAACTTGGCGCTATTGTTACACGTACAACTGCCAACAAATATTGTTCATCAAATCATGAAATTGGGTCAAGCATGTGTCATCTATAGAAAGCAGAAAGTAAAAGACTAAGAAATTAGCCGTGTAAAATCAATATTTCTTTCTAACATTATTTTACCGCGTTAACGATTATTAAAGAATATATAATCTTATCTGTATATTTCAATCATGATTAAATATAAATCGTTCCATTTTCTCTTTTCAACCCCAATTTTCTCTCGGACGAAGAAATGGAAGTCGTATAACTGGAGAGAAAATATTAATGAAAAGAAAACATTAAAGATTCAGAATCATAAGACGCTTCCGCAAAACCGGATATCTCCATTTTTCTATTTATACAATTCCCCGCAAAATTCTGTTTATTAAGTCATATTTTTATATGTTGTGATTAAAGTCTCGGACATTCGCAGCCGGTTACCGATCGTCAAATCGTTGCGCAACAGTGGTCTGTTTGTGAAATTAACTCACCGTCGACCAAGTGCGAGAGAATCACAGTTTAAGAGGTGCCTTTTATTCCGACTTTACTGACTGACGTGCAAAAGTACCGATAAGTGTACAAACAATTGCACGATCCCGGCTCGTTTACTGTACTCGACAGCAAGTTACGCGACGCGGAGTTAAGTGGGACCTCCTCTCGATCAATAAGATGCGCCGAAAGTACCGGGATTACGCGAACCCCCCTTCCCCTCTCTCGCAGTCAGTAAATTAATCCGTCGTTAACAAACCGTGGCTTCCTTTATAGTTCTCCCCGTCCCACGTCCTAACCGGGGTGCGACCAAATACCGGCTGCCATCCGAGACGACGCCAGCCCCAAAGCAAATTACTTAGTGCGGCATCAGGCGACGTCGCGGCTCGTCTGGCGACGTTGATTGTCGAAATCGTAATTCGAGAATCTCAGGACACTGCCGTATCGCGTGTCACAATCGGATTGATGCTCTCGGTGAAAAGGATATGCACGCATCCGCGAATTACTTATTAAAAGATAACGTGGATGCGCGTGCATTAACGGAGACCAAAATAAATCTCGCATCGACCGGAATATAATTACTCTAACTCGATTTACACGAATATAATCGAAAAATGCATACCAGCAAAAACTTTAATTATTTCATTTTTCCCGCTTTGTGCGTTTTACGCTTAAAACATTCGTTTCCCTTTTTATTCATATGCTTATGACGTGTGATTCAACATATACTAGATACTCTGTTTAACCGTCATATCAATTTTTTTTAATACGTTAGAGGTAAATGGGAAGGAAACGTTACGTTCCCTTCGCTTTATCGCGAGCAGTTCCGTACAAAGCTGACTGCCGCAGGTTTTTCATCTGGAAGCACCTGCGGCTGAATACAGAACAAAAAGCAACGAGCGACGGCTCTTAGCCTCCAAGTAAATTCGTATATCCCGTAGGATCTCGTTTATGCGGGGCTGAAACAAGTGGCTTATATCTCCCGCGTCTTACCACTTATACGCGTCCGCTTATCCCTCAACCCTTCACTCCGCATGATACCAACAATCGACGATGGCGAAATAACCTGAAATCATTCCGTGAGACAACGTCGGGAGCGGAATCGATCCCACCAGCAAGATTCAATTGTGAAAATCCTCTCGTGTTGACTGCTGTCACTGGCAACTGGATGATTGGGTTAACTTAAGATTGTAGTATGTCGACGCGCATTCCCCAGCTGCATGTATGCATCAAATTGCGTGGTATGCGCCCGAAACTCGCCGAGGAAGCGTGAGAATCCGACGTGCTATTGGAGCTCATGCCATTCAGTAAGCAAAGCTTGATGCTAATGCGAATATTTACAGGGGGAGAGAAAGAGAACGAGAATAAATGTTTTGACAATACTATACTAGTAATTTTCCCATAACATAAGAGAAAAGATAGAAGACATTTCAAAAGAACGAAACGCCTTTAAATAACAAGATTTTTCATGCAAATTTTCAATGAGGAGAAATCAAGTTGCAATGTGGAAAAAATAATTTTGTTTAAAGTATCTAAAAATTTAGCTAGATACAAATCTGAAAATAATTTTCTCGGAGTATTACAATAATTATGTTAGATACTATCAAGATAATTTTAAGAGGTTCAAATATGATAATACTGCTGTACAAAGTTTTTACATTCTAGTAACTAATTTAAGTTGTGTAATTATTTTGATGGTCCGATAAAATTCTTTTCAGATCTGTATGTAGCTAAATTTTTAGATATTTCAATAAAACTGTTCTTTCCCTGAATCTATTCTGCAGTCAATTCTCTAAACCTGAATCAGTGAATAGTTACTAATTACCCAGTGGCATACTTGGCACTGATAATCAGTGAAGTCCAATTAAAAAAGGAAGAATGTTTGAGTATTATATAACTAAAATATTAACTAAATATTTCCACGTTAATTTTAATCTTCCAATATCGTACTCATTGAATTTAAGCATTAAATTTAAGATTAGTTAGATCACATAATAAAGATTAGCTAAGGGATCTCATATTTAATTCACTGATTATCAATGGCATACCTGGCACTGATATCAGTGATTATCTACTGATTCAGATTTAGAGAGAACAAAAAATCATTTAAGAGATTAATCCAAAAAATATCACATATTCACATACTCTCATTCTCTTTTCTATTCTCTTTTCTTTCCTACACATGATGCAAAAACTACAGACGCAATCATTCGTGCGGTAAGCGCAATTTCCAAACGAACAGGATGAGATCGAGATATTCATGTAATCCGAAGAAAGAAGGCTTCTGCGTTCTGGCATCTCCCTCATCGCTGACAGTTATAGGACGTCTCGTTTGTAACTGTCGACACGACAGAATCGGGCTTAAAGCCGGCATGTATCCTCCAAAAACCGACGGGGAAAATATTGGATTTGATGTATTCGGAGCGAGAAGGGATGGTGTTCGGCGGCGGGCTGAGTCGAAAATATAAATAAAACGTGCGGCGATGCGCAAATCGAAGTACGCGAGAGCTCGCTCTCGCCAAATCGGCGGACTAGTACGATACTCCTTTTTTCATGTTCTCCTTTGGACATGTACCAGTCATGATTGCGTCCGACGAAAAGTTGTCGACCTCGAACAGCACATTGATCGAAATCGATCACGAAAGATAATTTTATTCCGTAAACTTTAGGTCTGTTCACGTTGCTTGCACCTTTTGCACACCTCAATATCTTCTCTTTCTTTCTCTTCAATGCTCGAATATATATTTATCTTATTTCAAGTATAAAAAACTTGTCGGAATTTCAAGCAACGCGTAACAGATCTGTCACTAAATAATTTTAATCCGAAGAACGTTCTCGAGAAACTCGCGACATTTATGGACAATATTCCTTTCTCCAATTTCTCAACAATAGCATTTATTAGTCTTTCACTTTTCAAATCGATAACCTATTTTTAAAGCAAACTCTTCAAATTATCAAGATTTTACTGTATTGTCCGAAATATCCCCGAGACAGATTATTCTAATCGATCCCGCGCAAGCTTGGCCGCGTTATATAAATACATTTACGTTCCTCTTATTGGAAAATATGTCGGCTACACAGTGAATGATCAAAGGTCGGTAGCCCGTGTAGATGGAGGAGACGTTGTAGAGCATGAAATAACCGATAACCACGTCGAGATGATTCGCGCGATGTACATTAATGTGTCTACCTTATCGTGTCTCTCCGAAACTTTTGTTGCGGTCATTAATCATTTAACAGCGCGAATTAAATTTAAAAAGCCATCAATAAAATCGTCTTACATATTTAACTGGATTAAGTGTAACAGTGTTAAAACTATCGATTCTGTTTGAGTAGAGTAAATCAATAGAAGATAATTACACCTAATAGAACGGTAAATGCATTAAGCGAAAATTTACGTGAAAACTATCACATACAAATCTCAACGTCAATGTTAAAATTAAAATTCTATTTTATCCCCCATTCCATTACAATGCAAATGAAAATTCATTGTGCCGATAATGATAACAGCGAACGACAAGCTGAACATTAACTCGGTTGACAGTGAATACTCTATATATCACTCATAGTTTAAACGCGAAGCCCACCGAACAAATACACGTCCCAATAATATTAGCAACAAATACAATACATTCAGCGGAAGAGGGCGAGAGGCAACGAGTGAATTATGTTACAGCCAAACAACAGGGCACCCGTGAAAAACGTCCGGACGATAATCCGCTTTGTCCATTATTAATGCCAGACGATCAATTTTGTTTTTTATCTTTTTTTTTTCGCGCGTATCGCGTAACTTCAGATCAAATGCAGCTCTAAAGTTCCCTTAACGCGACAGTTTTCCATAGTTTACTCTGATTACAAACGAGTCCCTGGACCTTTTATACAACTTTTCCGTCCAATAGCGGACGTCGATGAAAGTTTTCATCCCGAAAATTAACTGGTTGCTCGCGATTAAGCGAATCCACTTCTCGATTAGAGTTACGCGAGGAATTATCGTGCCGGCAATGTCACAGCGTGAAATAAACTGCCGCAGGCGCGAAGCGTAAAGTTCCTGAAAAGAGCGGAGAGGAAAAACGAAATCGGCGAGATTCTCTCCCTCGCGCTGGCGCCTACCTTTTTTGTGCCCCATCGATCCGTATCACAAAGGAAGCGAGGGCAGCCAATGAATCGTGAAGATTCCACCGGGATAAAAATTACGCGGCAATAAAGCGTGATATTAACACAAGTTGTATGCGCTCCTAGAGCGAAGAGATCTCGCATCCCCTGAGTCACGTAGTCGCAGAAATGGAGACTTCGCGCGTGAAAAGGCGACCGCGCCTCGTAATCTCTCGCCAGGAATAAAAGAGTCTCTTTGAAACGTACGTGCTAAGTGCCGGAAACTTCGAGCGAACTTGAAAATACATATATATAGATATATGTAGGGGAGACCGGGGAGATTGCTAATAGACTTATTTTTTGGTTTCGAATTTTTACAGACGAAATTAAGAGATTTATCGAAAAAATGAATTCTACACCGGTTACTACATACATTTGACTACTACCTAATAATATTTTAATAATAAAGGGAAACTAATAACTAATAAATGCAAAAAAATGCATTGTTCTAACGCGTTCCAACTAGCCCCGGGACCGGCGTAATTCGATTATAAAAAATTATGAAGATAAAGATTAAAGTATTTTAAGCTTCATCTTTGACTATATATTAATAAAACTTTCGTTAAAAATAAATTTTAAACACAAACATTGCTTCGCAGGACAAAACAATGCTCCTTTTTGCAAAATTTGTTTATTTCGTGCAAAAACACGTCGAATGAGCCTAGTTTATTTACTCTGTAAGCACTTTAGCTTTTCTGTTCAATTTTGATTATTATTCTACACTTCCAAAAAAATCTAGAAAAATTTAAGATTGCTTTTCAACATTTCTTCTACATTGCCAAATAGTTATTTAATGTTAAAATGTCAAAGGTTAAATTTATTTAATAAAAATTGAAATTTGTGCCAAGAAATTTGAAAGTAGAACGTCTGAATAAAAAAGGACCCAGTACCTATGAAGAATTAAGATGCGTGACTATAATTTGATGACATTATTAGCGAATTCATAGAAGCATCTGTGATTCTGCTAATATTATCGCATTAGTTACGCACTTTAAATCTCAGTCACGTCAACCAGGTCATCCGTGTCAGCTATATCAACACATTATTGTCATCAGTCAAGCAATCACGTCTAAATGAAGCGCTCAATTTTCATTACGTGCGTAGACCGCGAAATGTAACTTTCTGCGAATGGATTTAATTTTAAAGGACGCTTTTCTAATCAAAACGTCGTGCAAAATGGGAAGCCTATTTTGAGATTTCTCTCGATCGGAAGTCAGAGGAACCGCAATCGGCAGGCATTTCATCGTTCCTTCGCGAAATTGGAAGAAATATCGTAAGCGTCGTATGTGTTGCGAGAGGAAAATTAAGAAATAAGATTACCGGAATGGCGTGAACGGGAGAACGAACGAGCCATAGCCGGAAGAGATGTGGCGAGGACACGCGACAAAAGGGTGCATTACGTGACGATGGACCGAGGGTTGGGAAACGGAAGCGGGTAAGAGTAGGAACAGTCCGAAAGTGTCGAGATGCGACTGGAAGGTAAGAGAAGAAAGTCGGAAGAATTGCTGGAAGGAAACTGCGGCGGATCGGTTCGTTAAACCACCCTCGGAGAAAGAAAACTCGATGTGTGTCTCGATATATACGTCACCCCTCGCGTCTTCCTCCTAGATATCTCAACAACAGCAGCAGCAGCAGCAACAGCAGCAGCAGCCAGCAGTAAAAGCAGTAGCACAGAACAGTGTTAAGGTCCGCGTATCGCACACGCGCGTGTATACACGTGTCGTGTGCACACGAGGCGAGACACACCGCAACGACCGTTCGCATACGAGCTCTGGTCTTTTCTTTGATCGCGAATAGACCCGTTTTCTCTATTTTTAAAAGGCACGCTCGTCCCTCGTATTTGCTATTTATCGACTACGTCGCTCGTGCCTACATGCCCGCTTTTCCTACCTGCCTGCCCATGTTTGCACTTGGAAGAAGTGGAGCAACCTGCGTCCACGAACACTTTAATCTTTTCTTCTTTATCCGTCCGCATTCTACCTGCCGCTACATACGATATTGCAAACTGAGTTTTCTCACGGAACGCTACCGGCATCTCGAGATATTTACGGTTAACTGGAATGCACATGTTCCAGTTCGATCTGAGTCATAGTTGTAATTTTACATTTTCACAAACAGAAAACGTGCTTTGGTATATTTATATATTTTTCTCGTATATTATATCGTCATGCATTTTTTTATACTTATTTTTATCTTAGCTCGCTTCCAACGTAATCGCGTTCTAACGATGCATTTTAAAACATTATTTCCTTTAAAATATTTATACGTTTTCTAATCTTAGCATCAACAAATAAATATAATCCCAACAAATATAAATAAATCACTTCAATCTCCCGGAGATGCACGATTCAGCAAACGCTTTTATATTAACTGTGTTCCATATGTAACTATCTACATTTCATTTAAATAACAGAAATGTAATCACAATATTGAACGAAATAGAAAACAGCATGTGAATGACACTTGACGTATGCAACATCGTTAACATCGTTAATTGCTTTCCAAATATATTTATTATCGAAAGTGCTAGAGAGAGAGAGAGAGAGAGAGAGAGAGAAAAGGGAATGCAACATTCGACGCTGTATACATTCCTCCATTTTCGACTGTTATTACGCTGTCACGTTATAATCATAACAATCAATAATTAATAATAACGAGTGCGACCCGGTTTGACGCATTCGCACCGATGCCTCTTAATAACGCAAATACGTCGCGATATTCGCTAGCGTGGCAGGTTTTACCGTAAGAATTATCGATCATACCTGCCATAAAGCACGAGTATGCAGAAATCACGGGTCGGTACGGCGAAAAATATAGGGCGCTCGGATAAGTGACTATGTCATAACTATGAATCTTACCAGGTAGCAGACGTTTCTGTAGAGCCACCTTTAACAAGAAATAAGTGAAATTGATTTCACCCAGATCCACACAATGACACATGGAAAATTTACAGCCGTGCTACGATATATACTGTTGAATCAACTGGAAGGTATCTGGCAATTAATAGCCTCGGTACATTTATTGAATTTTTTTTTTCTTTCTATATTGTATTTTTATTTTATACACACCTTTTCCCAAACATGTCGAAAATATAATCGTGTGTGATTCGTGCGCTTTGAACAACGCCGATAGAGATTTCACCGCAATATTTCTGCGTGTGCAAATGACTCGACAAAAGCCACCCAGCAACGCGTAACGTCGCAGTCGATAATTGTTACATTTCGAACATGTTTTTGTTATTACAACACGCACAGCTTATCCTTCGCAATTTTCAATCGACGTAATTGCGTTAGTATTACAATCGCCAATTGCCGGATCAATAAATGGGATGGAAATTTTGTTGGTAAAGAAAGTTGGGAAAGGAGAAAGGTGTCTTTAATTCTTCGTTCAAATTATGGAACATTTCGGTAATTTACATAACATTGTACAATTCTGATCTTTTATATTTTTCCTGAAGAATACATTCGGGATCTTCGAAGGCTTCATCATGTATTTTAAAGGTTTCCAATTGTTAAACGAAACCTACGGAGATACATCAATATTTGTGTAACGTGTAAGGAAACCGATTTGATCACTGATATCAAATATTGCGATAGCATTAACAGACGGCAACTCCCTTCGATCGAGGAATTAAATACTTTAGTTAGCTTTTTCTCTAGCCAACAGTTCCGGCGCATTCTTAATCTTTAACGCGCGCCAAGAGAGAAGACGATTTAATCTCGCGAGCGCGGAGTGGATTAATAAATGAGCTGAAAGCGTCCATCTGCGGCACCGACACGAAAGCATGAAAACCTGAAGAGAGAGAGAGAGAGAGAGAGAGAGAGAGAGAGAGAGAGAGAAAGAGAGAGACAGACATTCTGCGAGATACCCTTCTAACGCTCTAAACCCGGAGCTAAGAAAGCTCTCCGGCGTGAAAGTGTCGGCGCCGCGACGCCGTCCCGTATCCAGAAACGACGCCTAAAGTACTTGCAGAATCGCACTACGTGTCCGAACTTCCCACCGGCCTCCGGCTCTCCAAGCCTCAGTTGTCCAACCCGGTAAGTTCCTCAAACTTGGTGGCGTAGCCTCGCCTATTATAACAGCCAAGTTCCAGTCTGTCCGGGCCCATCCATCCACGCACACGAGCGTGATGCCCTTTAATATATTCCTATGTAATGTGTCACCGGCTACGTCCGTGTACACGGTTGGTTTGTGTCCGTACGCGTGTTTCCGGCCCTACGTCCTTTAAGCACGAGGTCTGTTCTTGTCATAAGACGAGGTGGCGCTATCGATCGGTGTGAACCGAAAAGCGATACGAAGATGCAAACGAACGGCCAACTCAGACAGAGACTCCTTTGAAGACTCTGATAATTGGACATTTCTATGTAGAAACGAGCTGCGTGTCTCACCATTATTACTATTATTATTAACTTTGATAGGTTATTTCATAATGAAAAATTATTTCTCTCTTGAGATCGCTTCAATTTATTATTAAATTATTTAGTAGCAAAAGAAAAAGATCTAATTGTGCATTTCTTTGCATAACTGAACTTATTAAGTTAATGATAGCGAAATTTGAATTAATGAAAAATATACCGTTTATTCTTCATTTGTGAAGAAAATCTAAAATTGTCGACGATAATATCACGTTCTGAACGTGAAGCGGAAACTTGCAAATCGGACGTACGGAAGCAAATGCGAACGCGCAAGATAAAATCTAATCGAATCCCTTACTACCGGAAATACAGATAAACGACTCATCGTCAATCTGTTGCGATATTCGTAATAAAAAATGATTTCTCTTGAGATTGCTTCAATTTCATTATTATTAAATTATTTAGCCGAAAAAGTGAGATCTACTTGTGCATTCTTTGCACAACTGATCCTATTTAATTGAATAATAACAGAGTTTGAATTAATAAAAAATATACCAATTACCAATTGCTTACAAAGAAAATCTAAAAAACATCGTCGACGATGTGCGTTCTCAATATGAAACGGGAATGAACGTTACTTGTAAATCGGGCATGCGGAAGTAAATGCGAATGCACAAGATAAAATCCAATCGAATCCCTTACCGCCGGAAATACGGATAAGCGACTCGGTTCGTCGTCAATCTCTTGTGATCAACGGAACGGAATCTCTAGACCTTTCTGCCTGATTGACGGGGGTAGAATATCTTTGCGCCTGAATCGCAGCGCCTTAATCGAATTCTCGGTGAACTTGTTTAGTATTGGGAACTATGCTGGAGACAATTGGCAGAGTAAATACTGAAGTGCGAATAACATGCTTACGACGTGAATGCGCGCGCGAGATAAAATATGAAGAGGTAAGAAGATTTCAATTGTGCCAGCGTATTATTAAAAAAATTCCTTTATCCTCGCTCTGAATCGTGATTGAAATATTATTTCATTTTTTTTTTATAAAAAAAATATACATTTCTCTCTCGATGGAGAATTAGTTTCTGCATGACTTGGCTCGATATTGCAACGATGATACAAGATTCGTGGACACAAGTTACGCAACCGAAAATACTGGTCAAAGGCAGAAATTTTGACGGGGCTTAACGAGATCCTCGGTGCTTTTCACACGAAATCTCTACGCTGTTAATTATTGCTGCTTCCATCGCCTCGCACTCAAAATAAATAGTAAAACCAATATCGAAATAAATGAAAAAAATCTTATAATTCGTGAAATTTCATTATTACATGATTACATCGCGTATTTGTAGCTTTACACTGATGGCGCCAAGTATAAGTGGTACTCTTGAAAAATGCAAGCCATGCGCTATGCAATGACTTTGAGATAGTTTGAACTAGTTTGCAGTGACGTACAGTGTCGACAGTTTATAGTTAAATGAACGAACGTCATTCAGACTGCTTGAATAGAAACATACACGATTGACCGTGTCGATCGACAAATATCAAAAAGAATCGAAACACTTTAAATAACACAGAAGTGTACATATTATTGGAAAATCCATTAATTTAAATCCACTTGTAACTACCACACCTCGTTGAAAAATCTAGACACTTTTGCGATACTAACTTTTTATTTCGTTTCAATTCGAACAGATATGTGACAAATATATACTGTCAAAAATTTTTAAACAGTCTCTAGAAGTGGAAATTCTAAAGTATAGAAGTAGAAAAAGAATTTTATATATATATCTGCTTGGCATTTAACATTTAGTTTTCCTTTTTTAATGCAAGAAGGAATTGTGATTGTATCTGTGTGTCCGAGAAAGGTTAAAACACGAACGATATAATAAGGTCAGAGGTTTCTACTATGTTACTTATGTCATCCGAGCACAAGCGTAACTGCCTAAAGGTTTCATAAAAATAATTGGACGCTCAACGGAACGAGAGAAGACGTACAAAGAAATGGCTCAACGAATTTAACCGACGTAAGTTCTTGATACGTTTTCCGCAATATTCTGTATCAACAAAGTGATATCCTCCCATACCAATGGCCAACAAAGGATATTTCTTGGTAGCTTCTTACTCTGCACGTAATCATTCACTATGGATTTGTGGAAATGTCTATCACATAAATATCTCGCAATATCGTCAATTTTACCGGTCCGTATAGCAATATTCAATTTCATAATTTCAATATTATGCACTGTTATTTTATGATTTCGTAGTTACACATGAATTAATTTCCTCAAGCAAAATACGAATTAACTTTGACTAACGTTAAACCGTAGAATTGTAAAAATAAATAAAACTAAATGTTAATATATAATATTGTTTGCAATACTTTTATGATTCATATTTGAAGTAATAAACTTATAATTGCGTGTGTTTTATGTTTTATTTTACAGCAGTTTCGATAAACATAGTTCTGTGATTGTAAATATACAATTTGATCTATCTTCCTTTTTTTTACACATGAAAGATGAAAGAAAAGGAAGATTGGATTTCTGATTCTGGTTAGCCAGAATTAACGATTCTGCATGTAAAAAAAAAAGGAAGAAAAAGGTGAATAGGAATCATCGATGCCGGAAAGCGATCGCGCGCTTGTTTTTCATTGGTCCTGACAAAAATATATTTTGCCTCTCTAGTTCTCGTTGCGACATTTCCTATCATGAGTCAGACAAAAATAAAATTGAAGCCTCCCGATGTATCGATATAAAGTTTGGTTCTGTCTGATATTTTCTACCGAACAGAGAACGGATGTGCGGCATAGAAACAGGGTAAAGGTAATGTCAGTGCTTTTACAGAAACGAGGGAGTGATGAGCTCGTAAAAATGTAAAAACATAAAAGTACATTTATCCTAAATATTATTTCAAGTACAATTATTAAAAGCATTTAAATTTCCAATCAATGACACATAACAAACGTTAATAGGACGCTCGGATAAATCGAGAATTTCGTGAGATCGCCGTTTTGCATCATCGAACAAATCGCAAGTTAAATATGTATCAACTGATCAATATATAAAATCGCGACAATTTGTTGAGTTTAATATTTTACATTTCACATTGCGTGCGTACGGAAAATTCATGGAGCAAATCAAGCTCGTTACGAGGCAAGTAAAAGGATAATGACGGAGAACAATTTATTAGGGATTCAACGGTAATAATAACAGGCAATCGTGATCTTGTTACGTTTCGAACGCAACAACTGGAGCAACAGGACGCAAGACAGTACGCAACGCTAACGTACCTGATTTCTCATCTGCGGTGGTACCGCTTCCAGCAACGTACGAGACAGCCTTCATTAGTCCGAGGAACAACAGCACTACATTCCACATGTTCTCTCGTTATTCCGCGCAAATCCTCGTGACGGAAAAAGATTACGCACGACGTAACGATCGCGTGGGAATACGCACTCTCTTTCTCTCCGACCTGGCACAACTGATCTACGGCCAACTCGTCTACGAGCCGACTGTATTCGTACTACCCACGTTAAGTCATCGCTTCGACAGTCACCGGATCACCAGTCACGCGGACACTTACGCCACGATCATCAGCTCGACCGTCGCCATTCCCTTCTCGTCCGAGTTGGAGTCATAAGAGAGACAATCTGATCAGCGGTTACCAACTTAGCAGTAGCTACACACCCGCACGTTTCTCGAAATTCGCGCAAGACGCGACAAGCTGTAGACGGATAGTTGATGACAGATGTTTTCTTTCGATCCACCCACCGGGAGCATCCCCTCTCACCTGAATCCCTAGCTCCAGTACGCGGATGCTGATCCACCGGTAATAAAACACTTTCGGTGTCCGCACTGCTGTGCGTCCAGTTTTTCGTCTCTAATCAAACACTAATTAAAGCATCCGGAGAGCGCTGATTCTCCGATTCCGCACTGTTTTTTCCTCCCTCCTCTCTCTCTCTCTCTCTCTCTCTCTCTCTCTCGTTTTCTGTTCTTGCTTCCGCTCTCACTTCCTGGTTGACCACTGCTCGTCCGTTATTAAAGCGCAATACGATGATGGTAATCTGCGAGACGGTGGAAAATCTCTTGCACTTCCGGTCTATCCAGGCGCCGCCATCGCCGATAACCCGCAACGTTCACCATGGTATCTGCACAGATCCTCAATGGTTATGTGAAATGTATGAATCGAAGGAACACCACGCTGATGTTAAAAGAACGAGGAGCTAAGGGAGATCTGGAGAACGTTCTCCACCAATTCACCAGAGGCGTTCGATCTTTCAAGAAGAACGAAGATCAATTGACATAAACGTAGTTACGTAGATCGAACGAAGTCTTCAGATTTATGGTAAATTGTCCTTTGTATATATATTGTAGATATTTACATAAAGATTTACTTTCAAGTAAATTTGCGTTGCACTGCCTCTTCACAATAATTAGCTCCCTATGAATGGTTTTTATTCATCCGAACTAATTATAAAATCGATCTTATATCCGATCACTGTATCCAGCCATAAGAATTAGAATTCGAGCAATCTTCTCGCCGGATAAATGCTTATCATTTCAATGATTTGTGAGAACGATTTATTAAAAATTAATGATAACTCTGACGAGATTAAAAACATTCGAGGTTCACTTCGACAATTCTGGTTGACCAAACTAGACACGAGTTTGTCGATGGCGAGCTATCGCAATATGTATAAAAACCGAAGGACTGCGGAGATGTTCAATCACGTCGGACCACCACAGATTTGGGGGTTTTCCTGGAATCGGTCCAAGTAACGACCTAGGGGACGCAAAGGCCTGCAATCACGTTGGAGCAGCAATAATTGCGAACCACCTGGAATCGATTCGAGGGAGGATTGAAGAAACCGATGGAATCCGATCACACAATCATCGATTTTTGTTTTCATCGACCAGAGATCGTTTGAAACGAGGAGCACCGACAATCAGAAAATCCTGCGACAATATTCATTCATCTCATGTTAAATCGTTTCGTCACTCGTATTCACACAGTAGCTCGTACATTTCGTGAAAAGATTACAAGCACATTAGAGAAAATGAACATCGCCTGTCGATAGAAACGTAACTCTGCGTCCATTGCAATAAACTCCGTTTTACACAGAAAAAAAGAAAAGAAATGATGAATTATTGCCTTTTCCACTCTATTCCTATTTACATACGTCCCACGAAGTCTGACATGTGCGAGAGTCTCGCGTTAAATTCGACGAGGTGTCCCACGCGTGTCATCCGTGACATTCCTGAGAAAACTTTTGCGGCACGTCGCGCACGTATAATTTTCGGAGCTGTCGTCAGTTATCCCTCACCCGGGTTATCGCCCGGTTGTCTCTGCGAGTGACACAGAGAGACGTGCGACAGCCACCCCTCGCGACGCAACATAACACACCACTAGGAACGCGTGGTTCTCGACCGACGGCGGACGGCACACTGACGGAAAAGACGAGCAAACGGCGCCGCGACGGACGCGCAGCCTGCAAAGCCTCCCCGAGGAGGTGGCGGTGGAGGTGGAGGTGGTGGAGGGCGGAGGAAGAGCGGAGGGCGCGACGAAAGGGGTTCTCGGACTCGTGCACCACCACCACCGCCACCACCGCGGAGAATACCAGGGCAGAACGGGACGTGTCTGTTTCTAAGGGTGTGCGTACTCGAATAATGTACGTCGCCGAAATGGACAGAGGGTAAAAAGGGATGAGCGACGTGCTCCTCAACATCCTGTCGTGCGGACCACCCTCTACCCCGCGAAATAGAACGGTATGCGTCTGCGAGCGCGAAGTGGCACCGATAGCATCGTTAAACGTTTACCCGGGGACTCGCCGGAAGCTCTACCGGATATTTTATTCCGACGAGAAACGAGATGAAGAAGTAATAAGTTTAATACGCTCGTTAACTCGTTTGCGTACGTTTGAGTCTGATTAATTAACTCATTTGCGATCGATAGTACGTACATATTCTATTGATAAACGCATCGATCAGGAGATACAAAATGCGCGTTTATTCGCTCAAATCTGAGATGCGCTTTCCGTACGTGGGGAGGTAAATTTAATAGACAAATAATTACAATTAATGTGAATTTGTGCTCACTGATAAAATTGGGCATGCTTACGTAGCACAGTGAACCTGTATCCCTCCCGGGGATAGAGATACACCCGTTTAGTTTCGGTATCTAAGGGGAATATTGTACTATTGAACATCGGTGAACGCGAAAGAGATATATGCAAATATAATGATTTGCCAACTACGGATACGCAAAAGCACACAATTAGAGATAAAAATAAATGGAACAAGAACGAGAGCGGGAGGGGGGAGGGGACACAAAGCACACCTGCTTATTTATTGTGTAAAGCGGCGCGACGCAAAAATAAATGGTTTAAATTATAGTTGTAAAATAACGGCCAACGTAAATTAGGCGGGTCGCTGAAACTGTTACGATACCCATGTAATTAGCCGCGCCGTAATATTTGCATATTACTCGAAACTTCTGCGCCCGTGGAATGCGACGTACATACATACGTTACTACTGTGTGATACAAAAGGTCAAAAGCACAAGCACCGATACGCGCGATATATTTTACGAAATACCAAACTATATAAATACACAGCGACAAATCATATAATTCTGATATTGAGTTTCGACTAATTATGCTCGGATGAATTAGATTTGTGAAAAGATTATTTGAAAATAAAAAGGCTGATATTAAAACAATCTAGAAAAAAAACCACCTTTACTAAGAGAAAGGTGTTTAATATTTGTGATTATAATTGCACGGTAAAATAATTATTAATTATAATTATAATTAATAATAATCATATTAACTCCATTTTTGTGATTACTATAAAAATTATACTATAAATTATAATTTCATATATTAATGTAGTAAAATATCAAGATATAAATGATAAATAAAATATATTTTTGTTCAGTAAATACAATCGTAATTATAGTGACTGTAATTATTTTCTTAAATTCACTTACTATTTATGTAATAATAATTAAAATATATATTAAGAAAAACTAAAAATTTACAACCAGTATATATACAATAACTATCATTAATAACACAATTGACTGACTATTGTATTTGATTAAAACAACTATATAATCATCCTAAAAAATGACTATAAATTACAGTTAAATTATGTAATCATTTTTTTCCTCTTAGTGATACAATGAAATATCTTTAAAATTTACAATACTGTTTTAATTTTATAATATGCAATCTGCATCTATAAATTTTTATACTTTCATAGTGATAAAATTAAATTATCCTATTCAATATTTCCTTTTCTTACTTTCTTTGTTCAATACGTCCAGTTCATCTCTAATGTATTCAATTCTTATTTATCCAAAACATTGCTTGCTTCAATAATTATTTTGCCGTTTCTTGTTTAAAATGAATATTTCGAGCAACAGTTAATGCAGCATTTTCTTCACGTTTAAGGTTTTTTTGATTCAGTTTGCGACATTTTCTTGCCGTAAATATTTGCGTTAAATTTACTGAAGGAATGAATAACATGTCAAACTGCATATTGCATGTTGCACCGCGGTAAACAGTACCTATACTCATATCATAATATTGTAATAATAACTGATTGATAAACAAACAACAGTTCAAATATAATATCTCGCAGGATTCTCATCCGCGATTCTCGACGATTTGTAATATTTAGTCTGTTCGCGTTGCTTGCAACTTTTTGCACTCAGCATCTTCGTTTGCTCTCTCTTTAACGTTAGAATTATATATTTATTTCATTTTAAGTGCAAACATTTTGAGAATTTCAAGCAACACGAACAGATATATTAATTTCGCGATCTCAAAAAATTCGCATTCACGCCAACCAAGCATTCTCAAGTACACGCGGACGTTCGAATGATAATTTTAATCGATTCGCAAGACAGCGGGCAATTTTCGCGTTGAACGTTAAATCTGGGAGGAGCCCAGGTCATTCCGCTCAGCACGAAGGTAGCTCTTGATAGTCGGGTTAAGGTTCTTGCGCGTATTCGCTCGTCCGTGCACGAGTGCTTGCTTTCGGTTCAGTGTCGAAGACGGTTTATAGTGGTTTAAGAGGACTAGAAGTCGGCGCAGCCAGGGGGTTGAGCGACGTTGGATAGAACGGTGGAGGAACAGATCGAGATAGGGTGAGAGACCTCGAGGCGAAAGAAGCGGATGAGGAAGCAGATGCTCCCCAACCGGTGTCACGGATCATGGTCATCTTGAAAGCTCCTGAAAGGAATGCCCCACGCGTCCTCTGAAAGCTATCTCTCCGAGGAGGGAACGTTTCACTCCTCTCGAGTCTCGCGTCGGGGTCACGTGGGCTCGTTCTCTTGCACAGATATAGGTATGTGTACGTCGCAAATAGTGTGTAAATATGTAGAGGGGTCCCTCCTGAGGGCGAAAAATGGCAGGTACTTTGCGGACGACAGTTTCATCCGGGGCTCGTTAATTCGTTTACAATCTTCGTTTTCACGTATTTCATACATCCCTTCACCCGATACCTTTTTTTTTTATTTGCCTTTTATAGTTTACCAATTTGAGCAGTTAAGCAGAATAACAAGAAAAAAAAATCTATCTTGAGAAACAGTTATCTTGCTTTTTGAATAGATAAGATTTAATTTTGTTTGTGGCTTCTCTACACTGAGAGAAAAATGTTTGGTATTTGTAACTATAATTATATATTACTATAATTATGATTATTACTGCTACAATAATAACACTAACTATGTGTATAGTTCTAGCAACAAATGTATGTAGTTGGCAATCTAAAATGACTATAATTATAGTTATTAAACCACAAAATAGTTCAAATTACCATAGAAATGATTCAAGTGACTATAATTTTACAGTTATATTTTGGGACGATCATAAAAAATATGGTCGTCCCAATTATGGTTATAATAACTATACATATAGTTACTATTGTTATTATTGTAGCAATAATAATCATAATTATAGTAATATATAATTATAGTTACAAATACCAAACATTTTTCTCTCAGTGTAAATTACATAAAAAAGAGAATCTTTTGAGAGCTATCTATAAAATTATGTAGACCTCTTACAAAAATTTAATACTAAAGCATAGTGATTATTTATTGAATATTAAAAGCATTATTGTTCAATTAATCACTATCTTTTAGTATTAAATTGGCCAGTATTAAAATGGATTTGTTTAAAGGGTTAATCCTAAGAGATTCATGTTACCATCTTAAAATGTGCATCGAAAGTTTGTAAAATAGCATGATAATGATCCTGCTTCGTTGCTCTCGCACACAATATGTATTTCCGTTATTTTCGCATAAATCACATTTAATTACCGCAAGGCATGAGATTTCGTGACATCGAGAGAGGCACGAAACACCACCGAGGTTATCGTCTCGTGTTCACGTCGATCACATCGTAGAACACGGCAGACCACTCGATACAAGCCGACACGGGAACAAAATTTCGCGGAAAATAATATAACATGTCATTGTTACTCCGTTATGAAGCTAAAGATCGCGCGAGCTTGTTAAACGCCGTAGCGATCGGAAGAATCCGGACGCAACACGCAGAATCGAACGACTCTGTTCACTGTAAAAGTGAACATGGATTTTCATGAGCCCTTCGACAAATTTTTACGATCGATGGCGATTCAATTAATTTCTTGTAATACGGACTTAACTCTCGGAATATTTTTCTGTCTTAAAAAGTTCGAACGTCTTTGCGACACTTCTCAAATTTTCATTCAATCTTTACTTTAAAGAATAGAGGGTAGAATCTTATTCCTACTGCCTTTTTGTAAAAAGATCGCCGCGGGAGAAGTGGTTTTTAAAGTTGGTTCTCTATTGCGTAACTCCGCAAGCTGTTAGACTTTACTGACATTTAATTTTAGCAGAGAGTTAGACATCATAATGCGGTATACATAAAGCATTGAAAAGTTTGTCGAATGAATGTGCTCTCTTCAGCTCTGAAATATATTGTACTATACAACAGTGGCTTTAGCCACTGAACAAAATACAATACGTGAATGTTAATGCAAATAAAATGTTGCGAAACAAAAATTGAGACAACATATTGAACTACTAACTACTGCAATTGAAGCAACAATAAATATAAAGAGAAATATTTGGCAGCATGTTTAACAATTCATTATTAAGTAAAATCCTTTGCAATTATGTAAAGCAATTTCAATAACTGAAATCGTTAGTGAGACTGGTTCATTAACGCATCTGTTCCTGATCCAATTAAGGAATTATTGAATATTATACGTTAAAGTATTTTATCAAAATCACATATACGCACAAAATAGGCATGTTATATTATACAGCGTTTGACAATGAGGTTGGAGTATATAAATTAATTTTTGGTCGTAAAATTAATTTATGCAACGTAAATTAGATATTGACAAACGTGCTGCTAGAATACTAATATACATTAATTAGTTTAAATCGAATAGTTCATTTACTATTTTATACAAAACGTTAAATAATTGATCATAAAACGCATTCGCATCTTTCAATTTCGAATATATACGCAATACGAAATGTATGTTTGTAATTAATTACACCACACAGCAAGTACATTGATTAATATTTAAAATGAATAGTATGTAAACAGGAAATAATTCAGTCAATTTATATCAGTCTGTATTTACTTTCATACTTTAATAATTGATACGAAACACGGAAATGCCAGACTCAATGTAACTTGATTATATGCAACATTTCTCATGTAAATATTAATTATTGACTTTTAATTTGTTGCAAAAAAGGAGTACAACGAATAAAAAAATTGTCATTATTGTACTGATTTGGTGACAGTGAAAGAGATATAAATACCGCAGTCACCACATTTTGCAAATTTCATGAAATAATGAATGAATAAAAGATCAATCCTCTTTCTCTCTCTCTCTCCATTTAATTATAGCGTCTATCAAAACGCAATCAATTGCGGTAATCAATCAATTAATAATTACGTGAGTACTATAAATAAATTTACTTACCAACCGTCGTGCTCGTGCAATCTCTTTCTTTGTCCAGAATCAGTTACGGAGATTCTACCAATTGCCTGTTGCTGCATTCCAATTTCATCTACCTACATAAAATGAAAAGAGAATATTAAGAATCTATCGAATGTTATGTATATATCGCATCTTATAAAGCATTATACAAAAAATAATAATAATAAGTATTACCTAAAAAAGTTTAAAAATTTCATAGAAGTATAAACTGTTCTATTATTACGTCTGAATATTTATATAAAATTTGATCATATTCTTTCATTAATTTAAAAGTGTTTTAAATTTTGTTTGCATTAATTTGTATGTAAAATCGCTTTTTTTTATATTTGCAAATTTGATAAGAAAATAGCATTATGAATTAAATTAAACATTAAACATTTTATAAATATTAATAAATATTTGTATAAAAGTTTATTTATATGTTCACGTATTCGTTTAAAAATTATTTATATAAAACTACAGCAAAATATAGTCATTTAGCTGCATATGAACCATTAGACACTAAGTTATTTGTTTTGTTTTTGTAATTAATTTTAGGATGTATTTACGACTAAAATTTTTTTGACTAATGTTTCGATTGATACTTTTAGCCGATATTATCCGAACATTCTTAATGTATTTTCACATTTAAAAATGTATATTTTGCACTATTTTAATTTGTGCCAGAATTCAGGATAGAATTCTATTTGTAATTTTATGTACCGTATAAAAACATTTGAAAAATCAGAATGCATGTATATACATATAAAAATTATATATATATATATATATATATATATATATATTGTATATATATATATTAAACACTATTATTACTGTAAGCACTTGTATTAAAATGTATGGTATATAAAATTAAACATAAAATTGGAAAATGTAACTAGAATTATAAAACTATAAAACAAATTTAATAAACACGTGGAAAATTATAAACTTTGAAATTACAAAATATGAATTCAAACAAAAGTTATATATGAAAAATTACAAAACAAACTCAATAAAACAACAAAGTGGATTCTAAAAGCTATGTTTTAGTTAAAATAAAATAAAAAAGCTATGTATAAGTTAAAATAAAATATAAATTTTAACTTTTATATAAAAATTTTAAAAACAATAAACAATTCCATTTTAAAAGTGATGCAAATTATAAAGGCGGCAACACTTCGTTCGCGAATAAACGCTTTTACTGCTTCATTGAGCAAGACAGAGAAATAAAATAAAAATAGACACTAAAACGGCTAGAGCTCTAGTATCTATTCTATTTTATTTTTTTTTGTCCCGTTAAACGCTTTGATGAAACATTTTACTGTTTTAACTTGCTAAGTGTTGAACATGATTATTACATGATTATAATTTGTATCAGCTTTTAGAGACCGAGTTCTATCTATTATTTTTCAAATGTAATAATAAATTAATAATATATCACTTATAATTTTTGAAATCCTGTATATTATGTCTTATTAAATTTATTTTATAATTTTTAATATTATATATAAATTAATATTAATTTTCTATTCAAGCTTGTTGTAAAAATCTTTCTTAAAGTGAGTTTAATAAAAGAAAATAATGTGATATATAATTTACCTGAGATTATGAATAAAGGAGAATTGTTTAATTAGTCGCGAATCCAACATCAGGAGACACGGTAACGAATACCTGTTGTAAAAATCTTTCTTAAAGTGAGCTTAATAAAAGAATAATACAAAAAAAAAGTAATACGATATAATTTACCTAAGATTATGAATAAAGGAGCATATAACTGGTCGCGAATCCAACATCAGAAGGCACGGTAACGAATACACTGACACGAATTGCCAAAATATCAAATATGTCATCAGCACGATCACTTTTCGCGGGCAATCAGCGAGTTAAAAAGAGACATGACGAAATTCAATGCAAATCGGTAACACGTTCATACGCGTCAGTGTAGTAAATCGTGAAATGTACGTCGTAAACTCAAACGAGCTGAACGGTATCATTGTATTTACGTCGCTCTAATAACGATCTGCGGAATTCCGATGGACGAGGCGACGTTTGAATCCGCCCCGTTACGTGGAATTGACGACGCGGGTTTATGTACGCAATTAACCGCGATCGCACGTAATAATTGACGTATCCCGATGCCAATGATCGCCCGACACTCATCGATCGACGGCTATCAATCGAATTCTGTTCACCCGGACGTGCAAACTCACTTTCAAACTATGCGAACTGACGCGACGTGAAAAGATTGTCGCAACTGTAAAGTTGGCGCGAAGCGACGCGAGGCAAGATGGCGAGTGAGGAGGGGAGAGTAATAGAGACCGAGGACGACAGATGGCGCCACGCGATTAGAAAAACCGTGCGAAAAATAAAATTCCGCACGCGTATTTATCAGTACTTATTGAAATCAGGGACGGTATCTCATATTTAGGACCATCGTAAGTACAATTTTAAGATGTCATAAACTAATCAGAGCTGTATTAGTATTTCAAGACATTACGATAAAATAAGAATCGACTACTAATACTAAATATTCAGACAATTATATGATATGAATTTATAAATAGACCTATGAGAATAAATTTAATTATATAATAGAAAAAGAGAAATTCTATATTCGATCAAAGTAGATCCTAATGCTTAAATGTTTGTATAAATTTATATTAGCATACTTGATTCTATAAATCGCGCATCGAAATCTTTTTCGTTCTTGAAACGCAATCAAGAATAGAAAACCCCAGAGTAATACATATATGATATCACTTATTAAATTGATAAGCAATTTAATCCTTTTTTATGCTAATAAGCATCTTTGAAAAAATATTAATTATCAGATATTAATAAAAATCTTAAATTGCGAATAATTTATTGCGAAAAATGTTGACGTTTCAAAATTATAGGAAGAGACAAGGCAGCTTATTACGGTTCTTGAATTGAGGTGAAAATTACGAAAAATAATCGAATTTACTAGAATATTAATAACTTCATTAGTTAATACCTAATGAGTTTGCTCATTTTTGTAATTTTCACTTTATCTAAAGAACTGTAATAAGTCTCCAGATTATAGGAAGAGGACAACAATTCACTGGTTATTTCGAAACGTCTTTCGTGGAAATAACTGTAGGTGCGATGTAAACAAAATACGAACCGACGCTCCAAGAAACAAAAACAACTACCCCTTTCAAATAAACGGTTCACTGATCATTAGGGTGGAAAATCAAACGCAGTATGCCGCATTCCGAAAAACAATATGTAAAAATAATAGAGTCATAAATCAATTTCTATCTTCACGACAGAATTTATAACTTACCGGAAATTTAGAAACAATATAAAGATTCGCACGCGCGAATCCCTTTTGAAAAAAAAAGATTAGTTGTGGTGTAAAATGCATGGACTAAAGCGGCGCCTACAATAAAATATTAAGGCGTAAAACTTGAGTTTTAAGCACTAAGCTGTAAAAAATTGGCTGATTATAGTAAAGTATTTTTCTCACATTCGTAATTGGTCAATTTCTTACTAAGAGTTTAAAGCTTAAATTTTACGTCTTAAAATCTCATTGTAGATCCCGCTTAACATAAGAGTAAGATTTCAGCATCGCTTTCAAAATTTTAGTTTTTATAAGGCTGAAACAAAAAGCCTATTATTTTCGGACAAGTAACGAACGATCAAAAAATCAAACAAGATATACGTGGCGTGTTTCGAGGGATAAATAGAAAAAAAAACGCATGATCGCAGATCATAAATTCATCACTGTCTTCATGACAGGAGGTTTGTTCTTTTTAGCTGAATTTTTTGCACAGTTCACTCTCTCTTTTCTTTTTTTCTCTCCAACATCAAGAGAAAAAAAGGAAAGATCAACCGTGCAAGAAGTTCAGCTGAAAAGAACAGGTCTAAGATTCAAATACCAATTTAGGAACATGAGACAACACGAAGGAATTCAAGGAGAACAAAAAATAATGTCAATTGACGTCATATCAATAAATTTATGTCATTTTTTTAATCATGATCAAAATCTCGATCTCAGATGATCTAAGAATGGCTACGTAAAGTTAAATCTGAGAATAAAATTATTATTATGACTAAAAAATGAATTCATCGATATGATGTCAAATTGATGTCAAAACGACAGTACCTTGTATAACGCACAATTAAAAGAATATATATATCAAAGAACTAATCAAAGTTTTTTATTTCCTTCCTTTTTATGAAATAAAAGACTGATGATTTTCTCATGCTTTGTGCCTTATGCAAAGGTCTCTGTGCTCCGGTCTAAAGTCCAAAATCGAGGCAAGACTGTTAGACGACTTTAAATCATCTTATGACTCGATTTTGGAGTTTGGACTTTGTGTTGTCTGGGGAACAGATCGCCGACTATTCATACAAGTGCGACTTCCGAGAAAACTAGCTGCGACAAAACAAAACAGAAGATTCGAGTCAGTACATTAACTTTTTCAACCTGATTTTAATGGATTTTA
>NW_017305601.1:660580-671969 GCF_001594115.1 Trachymyrmex septentrionalis | reverse complement strand
GACTTCCGAGAAAACTAGCTGCGACAAAACAAAACAGAAGATTCGAGTACATTAACTTTTTCAACCTGATTTTAATGGATTTTCATGTTAAAAATATGTTTTTAATTTAATTTAAGAGCACCTTAATAAGTAATTTATACTAGAAAGAATTAACTTTTTTCAATTTTTTTTAATTTTGACTATTTTTCCATTATTATACGTACATTTAATCTTAAAAGAAAAGGGACCTAAATATTTGATTTTGATGATTTTTCCTCCCTAAAATATACAGCAATAAGGCACACATAAAATAACACGTGTCCCTTATTTTCGTCTACAATCGACATATCAGTTTCATCAAAATCGGAGTGAGACATTTCGTTTCCTTCTCTTGATAAATTCTCTTCGATAAAACTAAATTAGTTTCAAGTTTCAATGAATACTATCTTCAAATTTAATGTATATTGCAGCGTATCTTTATTTTTTGCATAGAATCTAAAAAAATTAAATAACAAAATCAGAAAAATACAATCTATGGAGATTTTTGTTGAATTCGCAAATCTAATGTATTGTGCTTGCAAAATAGTTAATGATTGTTCTTGGAAATTAAAGAGGGAGCAACAAAATCAGACTTTTAATCAGAATATCAAGCAAATTAATGAAAAAGACACAATTGAGATATTTAATAAAATTATTATTTTATGATTTTATGCTTACCATTTTCGTTCCACTGAACACTTTGCAATCGAAAATTCAGCTATCCTGTCGAAGATCGATAAAAACTGAAACCTTTTCGTAATGCTTAAAAAAAGAAAAAAGTTATCAGATTTGACCTTCCTGTCAAAAACATTTTTCTAAAAACTAGAAGAAAATTGATGTGCGCATTTAGAAAAAGATCATCAAAATTATGAGCATTTTCCGCGTGCCTGATAGCCATAGTTTAAAGTCAGAGTCTCCGTGAAAACACTGTAAATACTGGAGAAATAATAACCGTAGTCATGCACATCATGCACACAAAAGATATTATGCGCTTCAGATTTAGCAAATTATCTTCTCTTAATTTATATATAATATATTTTGTTTTTAGATTTTGAATGTTTTCTACTACTAATATGTGCTGACTATAAACTCAAATTATCATAGGTATTTTTATCAAACTAGTTAAAGCAATAAAATTATGAATAAAGCAACATGTAAGCAACAAAAAATTTATGTTTATGCTGCAGTGGCGTAATAGACATGCATATCAGATATTTGATATAAAACAAATTACGATTAAAGCTCATTTTACATATATTCTTGAATTTTAAAAAATTAGAATTCTTATTAACGCGATTTGAAAAATTTTGAGATTAATTAGTTGATATGATAGAAAGCTAGTTTATCAAAAATTTGAAACATTATATACTATATGAACAGAAATAATCGCCCTACACGTTGAAATATCGTCACATATTAATACAAGATTAATTATTTATTAATATGTAATATTGTATTTAATATAGGTCATTTAATTGTCGCCAATCAATTTAATATTTTATTCGGTGTATACGAAGTGCAATTATACACGTGCGATATATAATTAACGCTTCGACGATACAAATCTATCGTCACTCCACCAGCGATTGAGCAATGAAAACTTTTTGAGATATTACCGTCAAACATCGCTTTACTAATAAATTTTTTGTGAAACTATTCTTTTCTTCTAATATATGTCAATACATATTTTACGTAATACGGAAAATGAGTTTTCCAACTGAACGATATTTTATAAAGATTTCATAAATAATATCTCATCCCGGGAAAAGATATTTTATATATAATTATATAAAATTATACATAATTATATGTAAAATTATATTAAATATAAATAATAGCGATGCAGCCACAACGATAGATGTTTAAACGCAAGTCATATATTTAAAATTCTCATATAAAAATGTAGACGTTTCGGTCAAGATTTGATCGAATCAGTACAATCAGTACAATAAGATAACCAAAAAAGATTACAAAAAATTAATTAATTAAACAATAATTGCTAGTCCGAAAGGTGGTACAATACTATCAAGATGACAATAAAAAAGAAATTACATAAAATTGAAAGCAATGATCGCAAGTCAAATAGATGGTGAAATAATTTTCCAATCGCTTATGGTACGAGTTTACAAAATAAGTTGAAGTCCAGAGAAATTGACATTAACAAATATTTAAACGCTTCTGATGAATTCTTTGTTACGTTTATGATTCCTTTTTTCATAAGAAGGGTTGAGCGATTTTGTGTGTGAAAAAATACGGAATTTCCAGATTCACGTATCTTATGACAGAAATCCTCGCAAATATGACTCGGAGTAAGTAATAAAACTTAAAAACCGAACACTTGGAACACTGGTAAAAATTATTTCCGACAATTATCTATAATATAAGATAAAATAATTGTCAGAAATAATTTTTACCAGTATTTCAAGTGTTCGAAGTGTACTAGCGCTTATTGCTTAATTAATTAATTTTTTGTTATTTTTTATTTTCTTTTTGTTATCTTGTTGTATTGATGATGGTCAAATCTTGATCAAAACGTCTACATTTTTATATGAGAATTTTAAATATATGACTTGTATTTAAACATCTATCGTTACTGTGATCAAGAAATGAATAAATTTGAATTTTAATGACTTTTTGAACGTAATAATGACTTATTAACAGAAATCCCAAATCGTTAATGGACGATTACGTCCGTGAATGCACTTGCAGACATCTTAAGAATACCTCGAGGGGATATATGTTTCGTGAACTTTACTCAGCACTTAACGTAGATGATTTTCTTAGAACGATAATAAAGATCATACAGAAAAAAATAATTTTACTGAAGTATTTATAAATTTAGCTAGAGATCTAAAAAAATAGTAATGTTGGACTATTAAAATAATTATACAGAATGCTCAAACTAATTGCTTGAATATTTTTGCAGCATTGCCACTCTTCTGCAGTTTCCTACATAATTATTTTGGTCATTTAACAAAATTATTTCAAGACCGACATAGCAGATGTGCCCAAAATACTTCATGGAAATATCTTAAAGATATATTTGGAATATGTAATATCTTTAGAATATTTCTCTGATTTCGAACATTTCTGCTGTATGTTTAATTAAATTTTTTAATACTTTGCCAAAATCGTACCTTCCATGTACAAATAATCGCAAGAATGTAAAGTCGGTATTGTAAGTATATTACATACAGCAGTTGTCTATACGATTGAATTATATATGTACATATTTATTGTTCGAATCAGGAAACTGCTCCTTTTTATACTCATTTTATTAATGTTTTTACTAAATCATAATAATCATAAAAAGCTAAAAGTAAAATGTGAAATGGCTGAAAGAGAAATGGCTGAATGCCAATTGGCTCGCATTGCCTATCAAATCATCCCTTTTTCATATATCTATCATTTTTAAATTACATCCACTCTTTAAAATTTTTAAAACAAGTACCAAAATAAATTCGACTAATCGTTAATCGTTGTTATTATATCAATAATTATATAAACAGAATGAATGATTTTGCTGAAGTATGTAAAACTTTAGATACAGATCTGAAAATTATTCTGTTGGGCTATCAAAGTAATTATGTAGAATGCTCAAGCTGCTTATTAGAATATCATAACTTTTTGCAGCATTGCTCATCATACTTTAAGTATCTAAAACTAGTTAGATATACCTAGTTCTAAATATACTTTTGTTGGACTATTAAAATAATTATGCATAATGTTCAAGCTGACTGCTAGAATATCATAACTTTTGCAGCATTGCTTATCATACTTTTCTACATAATTATTTTGATGATTCAATAAAATTTTTGATAGATCCTTTAGCAAAATTTTTTTGTCCGTATACAATGTATCAATTTCAAACTTTCGCTTATGTTATTATTTCTTAATATCAGCATTGTTTAAATTAAAGCAACCATGTAGTGCATAATCATTAACAATATGCCGAAATGTGATAAACAAATTAATTTCGCGAATTTTGCGAATAATCCAACATCATAATTAAAGAGATTCATTTTATACTGTAATTATTGCCCGACATTCCCACTAATCGAAATGCGACAGTCTAGCATCGGCACGAAGCTACGAATTATTGAATAGTAGTTTAACGTAAAGTTAAACGTATGTTATAAATTTAGTGTCGAAAATATATAAAAAACATTATTGTTACGAACAATAAACCGTAAGAATAACGTAACTGCATAATAGATGGTAATTTGTTCTTGATATATCTTTATCTTTTTATTAGATTGCTAAAGAAAAAGTACAGAATCTTCATTTTCCTCCTTCATAAAAATGAGAAAAGGTATATAAATCTGCATGTTCATTTACAAAGTATATGCAGTTCCAATCGCGTATATTATTTCCTTTTGAAGCTTGCTCATTAATTTCTTTGCAGTATCTCATAAATCTCATTTATTCTTGTAAACTTGACTGCTTTACAGAGAAGGCGCGTCGAATTTTTTCTTTGTCATTTCAGTAGGATTTTCACAAAGGCTGTATATACACATATTCCAGGGAATCACTCTCTGTCGAGTTATATGCTTCATTTGCAAGCTGCCTTTTTTTTTCATTTTTCGACATTTTTTAATATTCATATGTGTAAATTTTCTCGCCTCGACTGCTACCTATGGGGTTTGATTATACGCCTGTGAATACTTTTCGATCGACCAACGGTAAAATCGCAATAATGGGCATGCATCAACTCAAGTTTAATCGTACGATATACGAATTGAATGCACATATTGTATGTTATACGTAATATACAATATGCAAATTTAGTGCGCATATGATACACTATATTAATAACTACAAGAATCGTAAAATAATTACTTAATAGGCGCATTGTAAAAAATGTTGCAAAAGATACAAGATATGGCTACATGTATCAAATTTAAATTAAAGATAATTGTAGCTTAACAAAAGATATAATGATTTGTTTTTTACATATTGTTAAGCAAATTAATTATATAATATATAAACTGCCTAATTAAGAAAATAAATTATAAATTGCGATTCAAAAATATTTATTTTTAATAATGAGATTGTAAAAAAAACCATTGCAGTTTAATGTAGAACGATGACATTTACATATTTGGCAATGATTGTAAATAGAACAGATTGCACTTTGGACGTAGAAGACATGAAATAGATATACAAAAAGACTTCGAACGATTACAAGCATATAAAGATTGTCAAAATCAAATAACTTATATTCGTATGCTTATGTGAAGTATGCTTGTTATTGCGATGTTATCGATGATCGGCCAAATCAAAGTTCTTTAACTACTCTTAGCTAAAATATTCATTATTTGGTCGTTTACTATAAAAGTACAATATTTAAAATATTATAATACTTATTATTATTATACTTATTATTATTTAATTATTAGTGAAAATTACTCATATATATAGTCATCGTGATCAGTCGCTCGTTCATAAAAGACTTTGAATATTTAACAATTGTCAATTATAAAGGTATTTAAAAATTTAATGCTGCTAAAAACTTTAATAAATTTTCTCATTGATAATTTGTCTATAAAAGTGTCTGCATCAATTTATGCAATTTTTTTTCTAGTAATTTTATCTCTAACAAAAATATTATTAAAATTTAATGTGAGAAAATAGATAAAATAAGTGAAACAATATTTTGATTAAAATTAGAAAATTATTTTATTAAAATGTTAAAAAAATGTATTTATACATCACAATATTTCATATCGGAAGGATTATTTGCATATCCTACACAATATCAGCCAATTAAATTACATAAGCTCAGAGTTACATTGGCTACGAGCACTACGATTTTTAATTGTAATATGCCGAAATCAACAAAACGAAGTACTTTATTTCGTAATTTTTGCTGGTACTTCGAAGCACGCAACTCTGTCATTTCCTTCTTTCAATGCGTAATATACGATTACTGGAATCTGTAAGCAAAGTTATAACAAACATTTATGGCAACAGGTTGAAATCAAGTTACGAAAGAAACAAATTGCTCATAATTAAAAGGAAGAGATGTATTATTATTGTTAAATTATATTCTATATTCTAAACCGATATCAGACTAGAGATTGAGATTGGATTAGAATTTGATCAATTACAACAAAGTTACTTAACTCAATGTTGGTTTTTTCTAATTGATTAAATTCCAATTTAATCTTAAATTAACGTTGTAATTTATATATATTTATTATACACATATATTTAATTGATAAATATGCGCAATTATGAGTCTTCTTTAAATTTTAAAATTTGTAAAATTACCCTGGGATATATTGATAAAATAGGGAAACTGTTTTTGTATATATATTGTTCGCCTTTCTTTAAGGGACAACCGGCTTTGCTACCATCAGCGTTGTAAATATTATCACAGGCATTTGTTCCATCAACTCCTACGAACGGTATGGGTATGCCGGTAATAATTCCCTGCACGTTATTTTTTAAACTCTGAATATCTTTGTTAGGCACAAGTTTCATTTCTATCTTAATAGTCGATCCTTGTTTTAATGGACATTCAGGTTTGTCGCAGTCGGATATACTGATTTGATCGGCATCTTCGAACGGGAGACCTAAAATTATAAATCATAAATCATAATTTGAATAGTGTGGGTATAATTTGTGTCTGTTGTGTCTTCACACAGCTCGATTTCGAATTATTTGATTACATAAATCATACACACATTAATCAAATCACGTGATTACTTTATTCATAAAAGGCAATTTAATTTGACATTAAAGTAATATTTCGCACGCTCTTTGTTCAAAGAATATGCATACATATACATTAGAGTAAAAACAGAGGACGAATGAGTACAAAAAAACTTATGCAGTTTTCATAAAGTTGATTGCCTTGAAATATTTGATCTTCAGCGAGATTCCCATTACAGTGTCTGAGAATGTATAGTAAGAGGAAGTATAAGTAGAATATATGAAAACGAATGTATTGCATAGTTATTGTACGATGTTTACTTGCGCTAATAAAAGTAATAACTGATTAATTATTAAAAATTTTTTTAAATTTATCAGACATTGGTAGTAATAGTAATTTTTATTAGACTACTAGATCAATGTCATCTCATTAAAAAACAGAAAATTAATCAATAAATCGACATTAATAATAGGTTTTCCTCAATGTTGTAAGAAAAAAAAATAAGTTTATTCAGATTGAAAATGATGACACGTTTGCTTTTCATGATTATGATTGATCCGTAATGATCCTGAAGGTTATTGCTGAAATGGCTAGACAACCAGTCAGCAAGAAATCTTAGACAATAAGACAAATGTAAATTGTACTTATGCAAACATGACTATGTGATTTTAATTTTTCTTATGCATTCTTTGTAAAAATGATCCTTCTGTGAATGTAATTTTTTAAATCATGTACACTTATTTATTGCAATAATTCATTTAAGCACACAGTAAATTGAACAAAAAGAAATATTTCAGCTAAAAACACGATTCAATAAAAATATATTTTACTAGTGTAAATGTACGTTCGCATTGAAAATGCGAAATAAACGTGTTATCAGTATGCATAATTGTCGCATTTAGTGTCAATAACATAATATCTTTATTCTAGCTTATTCTGAAAGAAACTACAATTTTAACTGTTTTTAACTGCAATTTTAACGATCGATCTGTATAATGTATTTTTTCTTTTTGATTTTGCTTGTTGTGCTTCGAACATATAAAGAAGAGACTTTGTTTATGTACTTATACAATATTTATTTTTTACTTTCATCGACGCAAAATTTCTAAATTAGCATTGAAATTCTAACGGTGAAACAAGTCGATTGTAAATTAACGTATATAAGTTAGTATTTCGCTCATCACTTTCACTGTGTATCAATTATATTTCTTGTAAGCAATTATATAGATATTAATAATAAAACTAATTTGTGTTGTCTCGTTCACATCTCTAATAATTGAAAGTTATTAAGCGCATTATTATTTGATGATAAAATTATGAGAATACTAATAGTTTCTGTTACGAGCATGAGAAACAATCTTCAATATAGATAATTTTTTATGTTTCAGTCATGTGATAATTTTAAAAATAATCTGCCTGACTATTTAAGGACAGTCTCCTTCAACAATTTGCCAGAAGATTATGAATAATACATTTCTGTTGAGAAATATTTGTATGATCTTTGAAAAAGTAATAAGACAAAATTAATATGTCCAAAATATTATATAGTACAATACAATATGTCACAAGAAAAATTTTAAATATCGAAAATATATTGCAAGTCCCTCATTTACGTCAGAATATTCTAAAGTATATGAAGTATAAAATTTTGCCAATATATTTTATGGAAAAATTATACAAGCATACGTAAAATTTATTTTATCACAAGTTACATATTTGTTGACAGTTAAGCATTGAAAAAACATTTCAACATTTAAATAAATAAAGGTATATAAATATTTTTATATTACTCAGATATGAATCAGTAACGAAACCTAAAAATATATTTAAATATCGAGTAATAACAAGATGTGTAAATTAGTTTGGATTATACAGTATGTATGTGGTACGTGTTTATTGATAAGATATATTATCCTTAGATATATGTTTCGATTTGCCTTGACAACGAATTATGATCAAATTCTTTTATTTTTTTCTACTTTTATCTCTATGTTTGTTGATTTTCGTAAGAATGTTCATCAAACATATTAATGATCTTAAAGATAATATTTAATTTTCGATGGAGTTTTAAAAATAAATAATTATTTGTTCTTCTTGAAAACTTGAAATAAAAATGTTCACATACTTATAGAGTTATATAACATTTTTAAGAATGCGAATAGAAAAATAAATCGATAAACTTTTTGACCAGATGTTTTATAATATTCTATATAATAAAATTTGTACACAATGTAACGTTGAGAAAGTTTCATAAAAGGTTGTTTGGAAAACATCGTTGCAAAAGCCTGTTTTGCTTGTAAAATGTAAAATCGTTTTTTACAGTCTTTGAAGCAAGGACGGAATCAATTAACATTACACTATTTAACGAGAATATATCAAAAATATATAAACAACCTTAATAATATCGACAAATCTCCTCTCACGTAAAGAGAAATAGTTTTAATTTTAAAATAAATATTTTAGACTTTAACTTTTTCAGTAACATCAAAAGACAGTAGCTCTCACAATAGATTAAAAGCAAATTTGATAATTATTTCTGTAAACATTTTATATAACGCTTTATCTGAAAATTCTGTCTTGCGCATGTTTTAATGACAATATTGTTGTTGATCATTTAGTTATAATACATCAAATTTTCGTTTGTCAACTCGTTTGTATATTTACGTAACGGTGCTACGTGAATAAATAAGTCAACTTACAAAATTATAGGAAAAGCAATGAATTGTTATGTTGCAAAAACAGTTTGCATTTTAAATGTAATTTATTAAAAACTAAAAGCTGTCTTTTAATAGATTAATGTATTTTTATGGGTTAACGCATTTTTTAATAATATTTATATATTTTTATTTATTAATTAACTTACCAGATTCACAATTATTAACTTGCGTGGTACTGGCAAGCACAATGAGCGCAGCGAAAACGAGAATCGTTTCCCTCAGCATCTTGTGGTGAAAGTGTTTCTACTTTTCCGTTCAAAAAACCTTGTCAGAATACTGTGGATCTGATCAGACCCAACTCCGGCTCTCGACTGATGACTGTAACTCGAACGCGGTCACAAGTGCCTATACTGTCTATACTGTTGCGCCATATAAAACTCCTGCTGTGTAGAGATTCATACGGCGCAACGTACGACGTTCGACATCCAATAGAATTTGTTTCTTGAAGACAAAAATGTTGCTTACTAAAATCAAATTATCTTATTGGATATCATATCGTCGTACATCGAATGTCGCGTGAGTCCATCAGGTATCCTCATTAAGGAAGGAAATAAAAAAATAAAGTATCAAAATTTGAAAGTAATCGATCGGACTTTAAAATAAAAGAAAAATTCTAACTGTAAGATTGTTAATATAATGTATTTCCACGTATGTCATTTTTTTACTATTTGTATTTATGTAACAATAACAGATTTGTTCAAATCTATTACTTAACATTATAGAATTACGTCTTCTATGTACATATAATATTTGTAGATAATCATTTTAGTTCACTCAATGTGATGTTTAATAAAGATATTTATTTTGTGATAGAGATAATATTGACTTGTAACGAGAATTACATCTACCACTTATAAACATAATTTTTAGTGCGTTTGATACGAAGAAATTATATGAAAATTTTGATAAATTAATTATACTTGTTATTAACTGTTTATAAGCAGTTGAAAAACATTTTAGCTTAAATCCGTTTGGAAAACATCGTTGCAAAAGCCTGTTTTGCTTGTAAAATGTAAAATCGTTTTTTACAGTCTTTGAAGCAAGGACGGAATCAATTAAAATTACACTATTTAACGAGAATATATCAAAAATATATAAACAAATGAAATTTAAAATTAGAAGTACGCACGTGTTGCAATTATTTGCGATTGAATGCGTACGATAAATACTTAACAATCATAGGTATGCACGCGAACGTTCTGCATTTTAATCGTAACTCGCAGCGGCCGCTCTTCGTAATGTTTGATATCTCCTTTTTTCTGACTTCGTTTACCTCGGCATAACAAAACGGAAATGAAACGGACCACCATGGTCACAAGAACAAAGCACCGGAAATTAAGAATCTTTGTCCATTTCGTCCCTTTCCTTCTCCCTCTTTCCTTCTCTTTCTCTGCGGCTCTGGATGAGTCTCCTTATTTTCAATGGTAAACGAAGATCTCGATTAACTTCCGTAAACCGTATACTCTTGAAATTACTGCCACGTTGGTACCATATCGAACAATGTATCTCATCAAAACCAGGCACGGCTGAAACGGGAGAGTCCGACATCTAACATAAAATCACACGAGCTCGCTCGCATACTCTTTGTTTGATAGTCGAACAATAACAACGGCCACTTTTCTTTCTGTTTTTCTGGAATGTGTATGTATGTGATATTGATGATATAAGGATAATAATCACAATCGGAATTTTCAAATTAAAACTCTGTCGAAGTGCTCTCAATTTATGCTTGTGATTTCATCATAGAATATTAGAATAATTAAAGACACATGGATTTATATTATAAAATCTACGTGTCTCTAATATATCTATTAATATATCTGAATTTATAATGTATCTACTCTTGGAAAATTTTGCTCAACAAAAAAAATAATATTAAATATGCAAATCTAATCTGAAGGTTTGGTGACTAATGAAAAGCTTTCAAAATAGTAAAACGGCTTTCTTATACGTCAGACAGATCATCACAGATCATTTTAGTGATATACAAAATAAC
>NW_017305601.1:644284-660480 GCF_001594115.1 Trachymyrmex septentrionalis | reverse complement strand
AAAGCTTTCAAAATAGTAAAACGGCTTTCTTATACGTCAGACAGATCACTAAAATGATCTGTGATGTTATTTTGTATAGAACGTACATATATTCTGCGAAATAGAAGTATAATATGGAAATAATATGAAAGCGTTGATCGATGTGCGGTGTTACTGCGAATTATCTTGTCAAATTGACAGACTGATCAGAGTGAGTCAGGACACTTATGAAACTTCTCTAAAATTATTCCTGCGTGATGATAATTATTTTTGTCTCTTTTATAGTTGATCAAAAGTCTATTAAATGTGCAGTTTTTATTTTGTATTAATCTTTAACTGTAATTTGCTTTATTTCGAAAGTAGACTGTACCAGAAGGTTGAATAGTTTAAATCAGATGATTTAGCTCAAAGGATAGATTCTAGAACAAATTATGTTAATTGTAAAAAGATAATTGCAGTAATTGCATGAAATAATTATTTCACGGCAAATAAAAAATTGAACAAATTAGCTTCAATGATGTAAATACGGAAGAAATATATTCCAGTATTAATACACGGAATGTATACAAAGGTCATGTACTAACGGAAGGAATTACGAATTTTAAATTCCAAACGTACAGCGAGTGCATTGATTGAAGTAGAAATCCAAAGAGAATACTAATTGTTATAGCGGCAGTAACCTTGAAGAAAGAGTTCCTGTTGATTCTTTTGATTTAAATTGTAAATTGCCACACAAATTTTGTTGGAAATTAATTTTATTTGAGAACTCTAAATAACGGAAATTATAAATAATTTCTTATTTTTCTTTGATAAAAATTTAAAATTAACATTAAATTGAATGTTCAATTAAACTTATTCAGATTATAATCAGATCTTCATCCAAAAATGTTGAAATTGTTTACTCCGACAATAAAAATGTATCTCATTCACATAATTTTATTTGTTTATTTCACTAAATTATTTGTTAATTTTTAGAAAACCGTAAACTTTGTAAATATATTGTCAGAAAATGCATAATTCTGTTGCGTAATTAATGACTGTAAATATCAACCTGCTAGTTTGGTAATTTGAAAATTAGTACTGAATTTTATATATAAACGAAATTTTGTTTATCACATTACACAAAACTTGTTTCGATTGCAAAATAGTAATAATTCTGTCATTGCAACATTTCAAGAATAACAAATATCATACAGATATATAATACATCAGCACGATTATGGAAATGCAGATTAATGAAAACTTGAAGGAGTATAATAACTTGATCATGATATTAGTATTAACAACTTCCACTTGATTATTTTTTACGAGCATAATTCTTAATTTTAATTGTTAATAACATGAAATGAATTTAAATTTATGTAAATTATACTAAATAACCTAAGACAAATTTACGTTACATACCAATAATTAGTAACTAATAATTAAGTTTTTTTTACGTTATTCCTTTCGACGATATGTGAAAGTTTATTGCATTTGTATAATTGTATTATCTTAACTGTTCAGTTTCTCAATTTCACAAAAAAAATTCATTATTTATCTATACATCATAATTGATTCTTTTTTTTATTTTAATAAAACATTTTATTACAAAGTTATTTTATATTATATAGTTGCATGATTTTCACATTGCATATGCAGTAGAATTGTCGTGTCGCCTGCATTATCAAGAATAAAATCCTATATTATCTTTCATTTAAATAGAAAAACATATAGTTTACATCTAAAAATAAAAATTTAATTTGTATTAAACACAAACTGGAGACATTTTTGTTTTCATATATTTGAACATGTGAAACATTATGAAATATGTACAGAGATGCGATAATTGATGAAATATAATAAAATAAATATTACTTATACGCAATTACAATTTTTAAGTATTTACAGCCAAGTAGGAATCATATTGATTTTAAATATATTTTGAATCGGCACATATTTGAATTGGCACATATGCCAATAATTTTGATTTGAAACATATAAATTGTTTCTTAAAAGTAAGAATTTTATTTACATAACAATTCTAATCACATATAATTCGTCTGCGGATAACTCCGTAATTTGTAAAGTACTTTATTCTTGCATTCTTGTATAAATAGGATGTCATAAGACAAACATTGCACGCCCTGTAGAGAGCATTTGTCAGGAATCATATGCCTAAATTACAATCGTTACTGCAATTTGAGAAAAATTACGTAGCGCAAAAAAATAATCAATGCTCCTCTTTGGTTACAAAGTTATCCGCGTGAATTCTATACAATAATTTTTATAGTCCTGATGTAGTTCCTTGTCGACGATAATCCGAGTTTGCTGTTATGAATCCATTTTCCTTCGATACAGCCGTAATCGCACTACCAATTCCGCTAAAAGTGGTGGAGTTGTGTCCGATTTTTTTCAAATAATCTAACGTGACTGGACAAAAATCTTTCTCATTCTGGATATTCATCGGCAATAGCTGCAATTATTCAATAGTTTTCTTAAAGATCATTAATAAATATAATAACTCAACAGTATATTCCATTTGATGATTTATTTAGCGTTTGATAAATGAAGTTTATTCATTTGTCTTATTGTTAATATTATTTCTTATATAATAAAAGCTAAGAAATAATTTTTCCAAGAAAAAATATACCGAAGTATTTAAATAGTTTGTGTGAATTATAATTGATTATACAAGAAAAATTTTTAGTAAATGCGAATTAAAAAATTATCTAAATTTTTAATTTATCTTTTAATTTATCTTTAATTAATTAAATCATAATTTTAAGAATATCTTTTAATAACAATTTTACTAAAATCATCCTTTATTAATATGTTCTTTTAAAATCTTTCTTATTTTCTGTTTTAAACGATTTTAATTGTAAAATATCAAATTTAATAATTTCTTGGAATTAAATAATAATTTTTAAAATAGATTTAGTATAATAATCTCTGAAATTGTCATTACGAATTAAAACTCGGATTGGGATTATAATGGTACAATGAAAATTTGGTTTTCAATTATAGAATTATTTTCTCAAATTCAAATGGTCATACCGCTCATACTTACTTGATGATGAAGCCTGCGCGCATCAATCGCTTCCTTTATGTCATAATCATACCAGAGATTCAAGAGCATCCCAATCGCCACGCCACTCGTAATTTTCGTGCCACCGGCTGCACCAATCACTAATCTCACATTGCCCTTGTGATCTACCTAAAAGAGATCGCGCGATTGAATCAAATGAACTTGAATTAGCTGTCCAAGACTGGTCTCGTACATCTCAGTTCCTTTAAGATTATTTTGTAAAAGCATTTAAAGATTCAAATTTTTATACAACCATACCGAATTACATAACAAATATTGTGATAGATTTAAAAGAGGTCGCATGATTACATATTAAATAAATTTAAACTTAGTCGTCCAAGATTGATGGACATCTCACTCAGTCCCTTTAAGATTATTTTAAAAAAGCGTTTAAAAAGATTTTTACACAGATAGGTATATCGAATTGCATGAGAAATAACATTGTGGCGAGGTCTCACGCAGCGCAGAGAATCGCTTCGGACGATCGCGTGACGATTGCGAATTGCAATTACATCATTGAGCTGAGCGATTCTCGGAATCGATGGTTATCCAGCGATGGTTAATTGCAAACTCGTTGTAGCCGTTTCATTAGACGCGTTTTCCAAGCGTTCACGAGACGCGCACCGAACGCGCGACTGTTTTGTTACATGTTATTCATCGAGTTTCGAGCTCCCGAGCGAATTTGTCGACGGTCACGTTCGCGGTAAAATGGCTTACCACTATAGACGGGCACATCGAACTCAACGGCCGTTTACCAGGCCGAATAAAATTCGCCGGTGACGGCGGTAGCCCGAAGCCGTTGGTGATGTTAGGTGAGCTGAAGTCGTCCATCTCGTCGTTAAATATTATACCGGTGGACTCTGAGCGTATCATCGCGCCCAACCTGTTAAATAAAGATGCTTACAAAGAGCACGAAAAATCCTACGCATTATACACCGCGGGATTTTTATCGTGGTCCGTGTTCGCCGAGCACACGCTGAATCGTTCCATTTTTAAAAGATAGATATAAACCGCGCTTTCAAGAACGAAGAACGTCGAACGTATCTCAGGAACGAAGCGATTCAATTCGTTTTGATCTTGTCGTTTTTTAACGTGTTGATATACGAGCAAAGTATCATAGTAATAAATTAATAAAGTTTTTGTTAGTCTGAAACGAACCGGTATCGTGAAATGGAAAGTTCTGACATTTTTATTCTAAAATATTATGTATGCACTGAGAAAAAAGTACTTCAAAATTTATTTATGAAACATATGGTTTTTTTCACTGAAATAAATTCTTGTTTCAGTAAGAGATAAAATTTTATTTCTGGCAAATAAACCACTTACTTTATTTATTTTTGTACAGTTAAGGAAATATATTTCACAGAAGAGTATATTTTGTCATCACAGTCAAAATTTTTTTATAACCAATAAATATTGAAGAAAACATCATAATATTTGCTTGCAAATATTTCGACTTTTTTTTTCAGTGCATTTGACACTTTATAAATGGATCGTTGCATTTATTTGAATATATTATAGTATAATTTATAATATAATTTAAAACAGCCAAAATCTCTCTCTCTCTCTCTCTCTCTCTCTCTCTCTCTCTCTCTCTCTCTTTCTCTCCAAGTGAAAAGGAAATCTTGCAATCTAAGCTGAATTAATTTTGTACAAGTTGATTTTATATAAATTATCTCGCGATTTAATTATTTCATTAGAGTACTTTGTCACTTGCAAATTTACTTACACCTGATTGATGGTCGACGTAACGGAGACGGCAGAACCGTCGGGGGCGAGGACGGAAACATGTGCGGTTCCTGCATCCTCGAGTGTTGTGGTGATAGCGCCGTAATCTGTTGGATTTTGACTTGTGCGATCATCCTTAATCCTGCTTTTTACCATTTCCGCGTAATCGTTGGAAGTTAAATTGGTGAGCAATTCGTCTATAAAAAAATAATTGCATTGTATTAAATGCTTCTTTAATTGGCGGAGAGGAAATTCGAAGAACGTATTAGAGAAAATCATGTTGGAACAGAAAATTACTGATCTTTTAACAGCAGGTTTTATCAAATGCGTTATGCAATGATATACGGATTAATGATTATATTAGAAACATTTGATGACGCAATTCTCAGAAAAAAACACTACATACATCGCGACATTAAAGAGACTAATACGTAATAATATACATATTTAAAATAATATACAAAATCTCTCTCTCTCTCTCTCTCTCTCTCTCTCTCTCTCTCTCTCTTCCTCCTTCCTTGTAGTTAATTTATATACTTTTTATCGTAACATACATCGATGTCAGCACGAAAAAACTTGTCTTTATTGATGGAAAAGATTTTTAATGCATTAATAATGTTCGAGATGCTTTAACTTTTAAATAAGCGCAACATTTTCTATTAATATTTCTATCAATGTTAGATATATAATTATCATTCTTTTAAGAACCTTGTAAAATGAATTAAATTGTTATCGTTTATCATTTACATAGAAATTTTTCAGAGCGTCATTTGACTATATGATTCTTTTTAAATAAATATTTTTTTTATTTTATATATAACATTATTATATATAAATATAATTTACTTTATATATAACATTACTACATATCATATGTAATTCACGATACATTATCAAGAAATTATGTTAAAATGTTGCTCATTACGTATCCACGGTCTTACCTATGCCGTCGACAAATTCAGGATCCCCCAACTCTGTTCTTCTTGCGTAAGCCCACTTGAAGGTCTCCACTATACGTTGCCACATTATGTTCTCATCGCGAACCGGTAGTAAGCGACGAAGGACGTTCATTATAAACGTTAGAATTGCGCCTGAACCTGGCGGCGGAGCACTGTAAATTGTCAGGTTCCCCATTTTCAACGCGACCGGCTTTCTCCATACGACTCTGTAAAGTAGTCTTGCATTATCAATGTGCTATGACTCTTACACTCACAAAGTAACCCAATTTTTTTAGTTAAATAACATTTTTAACTTCAACGTGTACAGTGAAAAAATAATTAAATAAAAACTAAAAAATACTAAAATTTAATAAATATTTGTTTGAACATTTTTAAGTAAATATTTATTAAATGAAAATATATATTTATTTGATACAAAAAAACCAATAATTTGATTTAATCATTATATTTATTTTATACGGTAAATATTTACTCTAAATAAATGTTTATTTAGAGTAAATATTTACCGTATTTAGTACTTGAAAGAAATATGTATTAAGATTTAATAAATTTTTTTTTTCAGAATGTAAATTAATCTATTTCTGTGGTTAATTTTAAAGTAAATAGCGTTCATATTAACATATGCACTAAATAAAAATAATAAACTAAATTTAATTCAAATTTAATATATTTTCTTGGATTAAATAATTTATTTTCACTATTTTAATTAAATTAACGAAATTAACGAAATTGAAAAAAAACAGCAGCGACTTGTAAAATATAATCAAAAATAATTCAAATTGAATATAATTTAATTAATATTAATTATAAATTAATATTAATTATAAATTTAACACTATTCTCAATAACATGTTTTCTCATAGTATTGCCCTATTTCGATATTTACATTTATATATCTCATATTTATATCATTTATTGTCACTAAGTACACACAATCAAGTTATAAAAAAAAAATGCTTACAATAAAGCAATCAAGGAAAGAGCACAACTTAATCTTTACTTTAATATAAGTATTGTAGTTTTGTTGAGTCATTACAATATCTAATCTGTCCTTACATCGTTATCAGCCTTAAATTAATTGATTATAAATAATAATGTTTAATATTATCAACAATATTTATATTTATTCATACTTAATTATTTTGTTAATATATTAATTATTTTGTTAATATTAAAATACTAAAAAGAGATATAATAATAGCAAAACTTTTCATGATATTCTGATTAATTTCTTTAATGTAATATAAAAAATAAATTTTTTATTATAAGTTTTTTTAATAAGTTTTTCATTAATATTATCGTTGCAGTAAATCAGCGTCGTTTTTATCTACTGTGAGCCATATTTCTTTTTTTTTACGTTTCTCTTGTAAAATTTTAAATAACTGCGTAATAAAGATAAGTTTATTAATCGCCTTTAATCTAAATTTTCCCAAATAGTAAGTTTCGCACTTCACAAGCATTCATAATATTTCAAAACACAAAAAATGAAAAGACATAGTACATACTTATACGTTTGAAAATCTCGTTTCGTGATTATTCCTTTAAATTTAGTTATCTCGTCGACTAATTTGTCAGTGATATTGCCATCATAAAACACGGAGGGACCCTCTTCCGCTATAAGCTTCAAGGTCTTCGCCAATTTTGGTCTCTTTATTCGATCTCCTGCCTGTAAATATTCCTCTATTTAATTCATAGTTCTGCTGATCTACGAGTCGTTCGCTAGACAAAGAAATTAAAAAATGATAAAGGAGATTTCGAAAATCAAGATGCTACTCACAATCCACGTTCTATTAGTGTTAGGATTTATAAGTATTTCAGCCAAACTGCTCTCGTTCTTTATCATAGGCTCCTTCGCGATCAGATATTCGGCAAGATAATCATTGACGAGCGATCCAGTTTCGCACAATTTAATTGTAGGCTCGAATAATTCAGGCCACGGTATCCTTCCGTATTTTTTATGCGCTTCCCAATAGCCCATAAGCTCACCCGGGACAGCAATTGCGAGTCCACCTGTTCGACACACGGATTATGCTTGTTTATTCAGATGACTATTATTATTACGTACACATACACAAGCGAAATAGAGCATTTTATAATTAAACATTACGTTGCATCCGGTAATGATTATACAATAGATACAACTTCTAAGCAATTTTGATGTAAATGTATAAGTATCTGTCAGTAAGTTTTGCAAAAAAATCCTACCATACATGGATAAATGAGCATTGCCATTGAACATGTCCTCTGTTGCATTCATCGGAGCGGTCTCTCTCGCGTCCAGGAAGATCGCCGTTTTGTTGTTTGCGTCCCATATCGTCATAAAAAATCCGCCGCCTAGTCCCATGCTTTAAATCAAATATAGAAATATATAGCTTACTGTATGTTTTGTTCGCAAAACCAAGTGTTACATCACGATAAGCAAATCTTATCAAATCAAGAAGCGCTCATCATATCAAAAAAAGAAGATTAAAAGATAAAATTGCAATAAGTACCTGTGCAAAGACGCAACGCCTTCGCAAAGAAGTGCTGCTATTGCTGCATCTACTGCTGAACCATTTTTAGATAAGATATCCACGCTGATTTTTGAACATTCCTGACCATTTGTTGTTACGGCGCCCTGTTCACAAATATTTCAATAATTGCAAAAAAAAACTTTTGGAATGTATTATACTATATCATATATTGTTCTTTTTATATGTAAAACAAAGTGAATGTTCGCGAAATAACAAGTGAAATAAAGCAGTTATTGAAAAATAACAAATTTAATAAAAATACATTCTCAACGCAAATACACACACAGAGCATTATTTACTGTTGTTTAATATTAAATTAATTTTTTATTAATTAATTTCCTAGCTGTTATTACGTACTGATAGCACGAGAAGTTTGTATTACTGATGGCACAAGAATTTTGTATTTGGAAATAATTACCTTCTTTCTTCGGAACACTCTAATTATATTTTAATTAAATGAATAACTTCTCCAGAATACGTTTCAGTAAATAAGTAAATCAAATGTTGGTATTTTTATTACGGTTTAATTAAATCAATCTTTTTTTTATACTCATCGATTAATAGATATTACCTTCGCATACCGACCCAGTTCAGAAGAACTGACGAACTTTGAACCGCACTTAACATCTGAATTGACCGTGAAGATTACAATTAATACCACGAAAATGGCCACAAGTACGACAATCATCAGGCCAAATGCAATCAGCTTTTTTCTCCCTCTGTATAAAACATGTAAAAATAAATTTTTACTGTTTGTCCTTTTAATAATATATTGACAATAAATTTAATTAAATTGCGTTTATCTTATGAGAATTCGTGATCGAATACTATTACACGATCATAATCTTTCATTTTAAACATTACAAACTTAATTTTCGTGACATTTTACATATAGTTTTTATTCGAAATTCATTTATAATATGTAAAGACAATTTATTTTTATTATTTCTACTGTATTTTGATTTTACGTTATGTGTAAATTAAAATTTAAAATTTGGTTATGCAATTGAAAACTACTAAAAAAATTTTAATAAATCAAGTTAAATGCATATTATACAATATAAATATACATATAATTGTTTTTCTACAGAAAGTATAGAAAGTTAATAATTTCGATGCTTGCCTACGTGAATAAAAGAGCGAACAACAGCGATCATAAAATAATAGTGATGCTTCTGTCGGTTACAACCTCATGGTTGCTTTACGCTCTAATTAATGGTTTACCATGACCGCGTTCGCACCTGTGTCACTACTGTAAAGGTTTATCAGTTGCAACAAAGTACAATCATAGCATCATGATTACATTTTAGAACTTCAAATCATCTTATGCTATTTAAAATGATATAAATTAAAATAGCTAAATAGTCATATATATAAATTTTACAATGTGCAATCTTATGTAGTAACATAAAATTAATAAATAGATATTAAAGAGATTTATTTATACATAATTAAAATTTGAACGATGTTCGTATAAATAAAAATGTCGTGCACTTAAACGAGGTGTAATAACCATTTATAAAGTAATAAAGCTTATAAGATTATAAAATAATAAAGTAATAAGATTCCTTTGTAAACACTCCATAAACAATGTTTATGATTGTGTGTGTATGATAAGAATTGCAATTTAAAAATTTATATAAGTAAAGATAGATATGTATCGCTTAATAGATATCAACATTATCAACGCAATCATGTCGTTTTACTACCACCTTTATTGTCATCGTTGATTCAAGAACGTAGTCCAGTTATCATCATGCAATCACAGATTTACACACGTAGAAGACATTTACTATGCAATTCCCTGAGATTGCGTAACGCGTGTATATACCATTCAATACAGTCATGCGTCGTATGGACTTAACATCGAGTTATTACAGGCAATAATTTTAATTTATCAATTTCAAAATGTATGAAATATGATTCTAAAATTATAAGAAACAAAACAGATCCTGCTTTGTAATACTTAAGTATACACAGACTTAATTAAACATATTACAGATCTGTAAATATTTAATTATCGTACACTTTATCGTCTACTAATTTCATTATGAACGTACAATAAAGATAAAATTAGAAGGGATTAATGTAGTAGATATGTCGCGTGTAAATAAAGCGAAAAAAATAATTGTTTTACTTTATTAATCAGGGAATAAGACAGATTAATTAAATATTTAAAAATTAGGCAAACATTTCCTTCAGACGACGTTTGATAATGTCGTCTGAAATAAATCAATTTGTTTCAGGAAGCTTTTTTTAAATATTATCACAATTTACAAAAATATTTGACAATAATGTCGATAAAGAAATATGTACTAATCACAATGTATTGACAGATTTTGGAAAAACATATTGCACACATTTCTTTACAACTCAAACATCCTTATGTTTTTGCAACTTTAAATTAAATAATAACTGTTTAACTACAAATTTAGTTAATTACGTGTATGTTTAATTTATGGATGTGAATATTAAAATTAAATAAAATTGCACAACAGTGTAACTTACAGACATATTTCATTTTTATGTTGTGTGTATTGTATACTTTAGATTAAAATATATTAAAATACGAATAAATGTGTGTGATGAATTATTATATTATAGTATGTATATGTGGTTGTGCATTAACACATAATTTGATTGTTAATTATAAATTTTTAACGGAATTTGCAAAAACTGTATGCCTATATTATTAATGTATATGTATTTATATAAATATAATTAAATAAACAAATAAACAAATATAATTAAATAAACTTATAAACAATTGAACATAAATTAATTCTAGAAAATTCGCAAATGCATAGTAAATAATAATTTTTATACGACATAAAAATAAATTTTCTCAAAAATGCTTTTTAAAAATATTAATAATATTGAAAAGTAATTTTCGAATGAAGCATATACATACGTGTATTATTTGTAGTTATAAATGATTATAAAACTGTTGCAAAAAAACTCGACAGTTTTCTTTCAATAATAAATTAGTTAGAAAGCTGTGAGAACGTTTTTTGTAAAATACTTTTTACAAAACCGGTTTCTGTATCTATTCTTGTATCTATTCTTGACGCAACATGTGGTACTATCTATGGAAACATACTTAAACATGAATTGTGGAAATTATCTATAGCTTAGTTAAAAATACTTTTGCAATTTTAATGTAAGTATCATGTACACAATATAATGTTTCAATACGTAATATCATCGACTGAATTTAAAATTGAATCAAATTTCAATGTTTAGCGAGAATATTTTTAATGCTCTCTTTTCCTCTCTCTCTCTCTCTCTCTCTCTCTCTCTCTCTCTCACACACACACACACACACACACACACAGAGTTCCTTTTTTTCTATCTAAAAATGCTGCATAACGTATCAAGCAATCTTTCATCCCTTGCAACGCACAATGTCTCTGACGAAAATTTCTATAGAAAATTATCAATTCCTATATTTTGTCTGACTTTTTTTATGTGAGTAATATGACAACAGTTGTTTTTAATCTATTAATTGCTTAAGAAAATAAAATTATCGACTAATCAAAATTAAATTTACAATACTTTTTAGAGACATTTTATAACAACTTCTCATTTTAAGAAAATTGTGTTTTCACTATTTAAAAAATAGTAAATGTACACAAATATAAACACAATAAGTTACAAAAGTAATACATTTTTTTATTTTATAGATCCTGATACTTATATAATTATTTCTAATTATATATAATCTAAATATTTGATCTCCAATAATTTATTTGTTTATTTATTTCTGATATATATGTATAAATTTACATAAAATATAATAACTCAGCGAATAAGTATGACACATATATAGTGGATTACGTTAAAAAATTACACTCGACAAACACGTTCTCGCATATCACAAGTTTCTGTTGCAACTCACATTTGCACTGTTTAAGCATCACAAATTTTGCAAGTAACAGAAATAAAACGTTTCACAATGTCAATTATTATGTTCAAGGACGGTAACTATGTTTCCACATATGTTAAATTCGCATTGATTTTTAATACCTCGAACGGATGTTTAGTGAGATAGCCAGTAGAAAAAAAATTATGCAAAAATTGTTCAACACAGGCATTTTTACCTGCTGTCCCCTTCTTCGCGGAGCGATAAAAAAAGAAAATATACCGACCCAATCATGTTGCACAGACGAACGTAGCACAGCGAGCATGACAGAGCGGCCAGCCTTGACTAAACGTTTCTCTAAGCCGATCGTTTCTCTTATAAGAGCGACGATATCGTTTCTATCTATTCATCCCCACTCGCTCGTGCGGAAGTCAAAACGAAAGACCGTCTGATTATTGTCTTTTTTTTCAGATTAACATTCTTCATTCTCGTTTTAAAGAAACTGTTGCAGACAATTATATTATTTGAACTTGACAATTTTATCGAAAATTATTATGATTAACTTAAAAACGGAATATGATGTCTGCAATTAAGGGGAAAGACCACTGTGACGAGTTTAAAAAATCAATTTTTTTGCATTTTTATAATGTTTAGAGTCTTAAAAATATGAGTCTCTAAAATATTGCGTTGAAATTCGCAACAAAATTATAATAAATATGTGATTCCCCCTTAAACATGTGTGAGAAATCTTGTATGTCAAATGCACCTGTTCCGTATTATTTTCCGTATTATAAATATGATAAATTATATAATAATATGTTAATATAGATAGATGTTAGGATAATACACATTAGAATCATGTGTAATATTACATATCTAGGTCAATTTTACCATTTATTATTCTAACATGTGAGCATTAATTTATTTTACTCTAATAAAAGTTGCATAATAAAAACAAAAATTATTAAACAGGATAAAAAAATCTCCGTATGCGGAGAAAAATTTCAGTATGCGGCAAATTACGAATCAAAATTTTTTCTGGACTTTCTATTAGTTTGATGATAATAGCATTAGATTTTTTTATACACTGAAATATTTACGTTCGCTCAGAATTTGTATTTTCTCCTTGAGATCTGCAATGGACATTCCCCCGGATGAAAATAATTAAGATATCGATCAGAGATTATGTCACAGTTAAATTAAATTCAAGGAAGTATAGATCCAAGTAATCCAAGGAATCATAATTAAGTCATAATGATATCATCATGATATTTGGTACTTAAAAATTAATTTATAAGTAACGAATGAAGTCATGATGATGTCCTCATAATATTATAATAACTTCTATGTTCTCTACTTGGAGAAACTGTAATTATCCCAAGTATTCTAAGTATTCAAACAGCAATCTCTTTCAAAACAAGTTTTTTTTTAATTGCGCACAATTGTAATTTGTATGATTGCAAATATTATATTATACAATAAGTTATTCTAGAGATAAACATCATACAATAATAAATGATATCTTTAATAAAAATATATCCAAATCTAACACAAAATAAATACAATATAAAATTAAAAAATGCCGAATTACGAATTTAAAAAATTGTAATATAACTTAAAATAATAGCACGTATATCCAAAAATTGAGCCACCATTGAGATCGATATTTCCACAGTACATCTAACGCTAAATGCATATGTTTGTTATACACATGTCCATTATGCGTACGCATTCATACATACTGCATTCATACAATCTGCAGGCCATATTTTAAAAATGTTTTTTAAATATTTATTTACCATTTATTATTTATTTGAAATAAAAATTTAGAGAATAGATATTTATTTAACATTGTTTAAATATTTATTTCACATTAGTTATTTCTTTAAAATAATAACTTTAAAAAATATTTATTTTATATTAATTAATTAACGAGCACACAGTATGCGGCATCATGGCTAGATGGACATTATTTTTCGTAAGCTAATCACAGATAGAATAAAGGGCATAACGATATGAGATTTCTACTTATAATAAAATGATACTGAAATAATACTTTGAAGGCAACTCCAAAATTGGGCTCCAAATAAAAATAAAATATTTTGACAGTTCGCGCATCGTAAAAAAAAACATTTTTTATTGTTAACAATTTACGTTCCTAAATATTTAAAAAATGTTTATTTGATATTAAAAACACATTTTGTTAAACGTTTAAAAAATGTTTGTATAATGATAAAATAAATATTTTTTTATAAAAAAAAATTTCCATTAATTTTAACGTTTTTTTATATGTTTTTTAATATTAATAAAACTTTTTTTTTTATATTTAAAAAATATTTCTTTACTGATTGGGTATGCACAGAACATATTACATAACAAAATTTTATCAATTCTCAAGAAATCATCCTCGCAGTTGTACAAATATTCACAGTCCGAGAGAGAGAGAGAGAGAGAGAGAGAGAGAGAGAGAAAGAGAGCTCATATTTAATATCTCATTATAAATAAGATTCAGTTTGAATCTTAAATCTCATAATATCATCATAATCATTATATAATCTTAAATCTAATTTTATATTTATAATCACTTTAAATATATTCTTTAAGTATGTCTATACAATTAGATCTTAAATTAAAATCAGATTTTAAAAATACCCTAATAGCAATGTGCATTAAAGAGATTTGTTCTATTTTCGTTTTAAAGTCATGAAAAATATGATAAATCTTTTGCACGTTGCTGCAATGTAAGAAAAAATAATTTGACTTCAATTAACTATATATTGAATTTTCCAAGTGATTGATATTTTGAAACTAAATTACATATATTTTTAATATGAAATGATATTTTTATTAATACACATTACATCGCAGAAACATCGCGTAGAATATAGCGTGTCAATCATATTTCGAATATTAACTTATAAGACCTAACATAACGTGCAACAATTAGCTCATTACAGTGACATGCTTGCCACGTCACGTACGGGCTGTCAGATATAACTAAGTATGTGCATTTTACGTACAATATATACTTATATATGCATATTTTGATTTTATCTAATATGTATAATTTTCTCCACTACGTATAATATAGTCAATAATATGTGTAGTCAACACATATTATTATTATATGAATAGCTAATGTAATGTTGTTTTACTATCATGATTCACATGTATAAAATCAGGTTACACTTTTTATTTTATTATAAAATTTTCAAGTTTATAAAAAAACGGAGTTATATATTACTAAAATCGAAAAAGAAAAATGAGTCGCTACAGTCTTTGTGATAATTTTATTTTGGTCTTCGTGATCTCAGTTACATCCAGATGAAATGATTATTAAGACAATCAACGTAATTTATATCCTTGGTGCGAATAAAAATCGTAGTGCGCTTATATATCTTGAAATGAGATGAAAATTACAAAAATAAGCAAAATTGCCAAAATATTTATAATAATTTCATTGGTCAACATCTAATAAATTTGATCATTTTTGTAATTTTCACTTCGTTTCAAGATACGTACACAATCGATTCACAGAATACTGTCCATTGATAGAGCCTATAGGAAACGAGGAATTCTTTGTGATATCGTTTCATGAGGACGTTCGTCCAATCCGAGACACGGTACATTTCTAGGGAAATGCGTTGTCATGTTCGCGTCCGGAGTGTTGACTCCGGAACGAGCTGAATGAGCGGCTGCTGATCGACTGCTCGGAAAACGGTGGAGTCATTTTGAGTTTCCTGCAAGACGGTGAATATTTTAGACGGCCGAAACGATGTCGGCGAGATATGATAGAGCGATCACGGTTTTTTCACCAGACGGGCATCTGCTCCAGGTGGAATACGCTCAGGAGGCAGTCAAGAAAGGCTCTACAGCGGTATGTTGAACAGTTTAATTTTCCTAACCTCTCTTCCTCATGAATTAAAGAGTCTTTCAAATAACTTCATTATTTTCTTTCGTTTATCCGTCGATTTCTAGTCTATCTGTTGTCATACATGAAGAATTTTAGTTATGATTGATCAACTTTATTCATCTACTTTGTACATGACTCTGCGAATCCTTTATTAGGTTATGTTTTGTGTGTGTGT
>NW_017305601.1:643056-644184 GCF_001594115.1 Trachymyrmex septentrionalis | reverse complement strand
TGTGTGTGTGTGTGTGTGTGTGTGTGTGTGTGTGTGTGTGTGTGTGTGTGTGTGTGTGTGTGTGTACATATATATATACTATGTGTTTTTTATTATTTCTACATCTCAGCATTATCGTTCTTGGCATGTCATATTCTGGTATTCTATTCTTAAGAATAAAACATTTATATCCATGTCATTTTTCTGATCATAAAGAATTTAAAAATTCCAGCTGAAATATTCTAAAATGCTATTTATTCTTTAATAAATAAAATAAAATAAATTGAGTTTTTGAGATAACACATAAATATGAATGAATGACAGGCGATTGAAAGCAAAAATTCGACGCAGTTATTAAAGCGTTATAGTTAACAAATGTATTTCATAAAGTCTTTACAAATAATAAGACAAAATTGGAAATTAAACTATTATGAAGGTCTTAACTTTCTGACTGTTTCCGATCTAGTCTACTCAGTTTTCAACCTAGACTAGGAACTCAAAAATAGTTGGAAAGTTAAGACCTTCATAATAGTTTAATTTCGTCTTATTATTTGTAAGGTCTTTATGAAATACATTTGTTAACTGTAATGCTCTAATAATTGCGTCAAATTTTTGTTTTCAATTACTTGTAATTAATTTAAATTCATTTATTTAGGCTTTGTCTGTATATGTGTGCTTCAATTTTTTATATGTGCAGGTTGGTGTACGTGGTGCAAATGTAGTAGTCTTGGGTGTCGAGAAGAAGTCTGTTGCTAAATTACAAGAGGAACGTACAGTGCGCAAAATATGTCTGTTGGACGATCATGTAATTATGGCCTTTGCAGGTATAATAGAGGCTTAAAGTTAAATATTATCTTTTGTATGTTGCAAATGAAATAATTGTTTTCAATTTACTTAATAGGTTTGACTGCTGACGCAAGAGTATTGATCAATCGTGCGCAAGTTGAATGTCAGAGTCATAAATTAACTGTCGAAGATCCCGTTACCTTGGAATATATTACAAGGTATATTGCAGGTACGACTAAAATTTACAAATTCTTCTGTAATAATGCACAACAGTTAATATTATACTAAGAAGAAATGTGCAAAATTTCTATTGGGTTACATCTTCTGCCAAGAGAATAAACGTTTTTAAATTTAGCTTAAAAT
>NW_017305601.1:642311-642956 GCF_001594115.1 Trachymyrmex septentrionalis | reverse complement strand
GACGGTAAAAAAAAATGCGTATATATATATATATATTTTTTTTACCTCATTCAATTTTCCAATTAATCTCATATAAAACCAAGACATATTCAGGATCGAACTTGAGACTGTTGACTACAGGTCAATTACTTTTATATGGAGCTACACATCACTCCAACAGAAAATTAAAATTGTTATTTATAGGCTTAAAACAGAAATATACACAAAGTAACGGCCGTAGACCTTTTGGAATATCCTGTCTCCTAGCTGGATTTGATTATGATGGTGCCCCACATCTTTATCAAACAGAGCCATCAGGGATATATTATGAATGGAAGGTATTTATGGATAAGACCGATTTTATGAATTTTTTACTGAATGATTGAATATAATTATTTTTAATACTTAAAAATGTATATCAATCTGTCCTTCCACAAAGGCAAACGCAACAGGTCGCAGTGCTAAAACTGTACACGAATTCTTAGAGAAGTATTATACTCCGGAAGAAGTATCGACAGAAAAGGGTTGTATAAAATTAGCTATCAGAGCGCTCCTTGAAGTAGTTCAATCTGGACAAAAAAATCTGGAAATAGCGGTAATGCGACGTGGACAGCCGTTAGAGGTATAATTGCAACTTATGTCTAACTATACATTTTATTCTACGAA
>NW_017305601.1:640329-642211 GCF_001594115.1 Trachymyrmex septentrionalis | reverse complement strand
ATCGAAAGAGAAAAGGAAGCAGAGGCGGAAAAGAAGAAACAGAAAAAGTGATGTCTTGTGTTCTATTATGCACTTTTACTATATTATTATTAATTAATTTTTCTTATAAAATAATTATATTGGAAAGAAATAGAGAAGAAAAACATACAAATGAAAAATACGATAAGAAAAACTGAGCCTTTTTTTATTCATACTATTTACTGTCACACAATTGTGTAAAACGTGTATACAAAACTATTTGCCGCATGTTTTGAATTTGATAAGACTGTAGATTGATATTATGAAGACAAAGATCACAATCTACTACAAGTTGCTTTTCAGCAATAAATAATTACATTTCATATCAATGTATATATCAGATTATTTTGTTAATGCTTTCACTTTATACGTAACTTGATTTTTTTTAAGTGATAAATTATTTATTTTAATACAAAACAAATATAAATTACATTAATTGATAATACTAAATTTCAATAGATCTTTGCTATTTTAAATACAAATTTAGATATTAACAAATAATATAAATAATGTAGTATCTATTATCTTTTTCAATGATTTGATATCAAAATATACTATTTTTACTCAGAGATATATTCTGGTGACAGAGATCTTCCACGATGATTAAATACTTGAAAGGATGGTAGATTCCGTAGCGTCTCCCAAGATTTATTCTCCAAATCGACAACTGCTCGGATTTCTTTGAAATCGCCAGCAATGTACATAACGCCGTACATAACGATAAATAAACTGGCTATACCTTGGATTAAAATCTATAGCAACAGCAAAACACATCCTCTTAACATGTAACGTTCTTAGATCCTATCAGCTTGCTTGAATTTATAGAATATTTTATACAGAAATAAAACTTTTAGCTTTCTACATGGGAAGCAAATATCATGAATCATAACTTACGTCAATTGGCAAAGTAGTAAACTCTTGTTCAGTGATTCGCAAATAGGAACGATCTATAAAAAACCAAGTTTCGATTATTCATTTTGATTACACTGTCCATTTTCATCTCAGAAATTTGATTTGACTTTTATCTTATTTTACTCCAAGTGTAAAATGCCAAGCAAAAACAAACGATATAATTTCATCATAATATTAATATCAGTTCTAACCTAAGAAAGTAATAAACTGATAAAATAAAAGAATAATATGCAGGTACTCACGTTGTGCCGCAGAATAAGCTGCATGTAATATAAACATAAATCCTACAAAAGTTACAAATTTATGTACAGCCGTAGCAGACATGATGAATATATAATATCACTGATGACGCATTGAAATTGCACCTTTAATTCAACGATGCAACCGAAACAACAAGAGCGATGAAGCGATCAATGATTATTATTTCACGACTACGATCTGATGAAGCATTCCAAAGGATGCGCAATAGGCAGTGACATGCTGATAGCATTTGATTGGTCAAAATTCGCCCCCTCCTTGCACAATCATGCGCAATGCTGATTCCACCATACTACGACTACCTCTAGTCAGAAATGTCACGATAGTTCAGTTTACTCCAGAAAAAAATCGGAGAATGAAGCGGAGTAGAGAGGGCGTATCCCGCGTTTTAAACAAATCTCCGTTTAGTAACATCTCTATGTACACAAATCGTATGTTGAACTATGCAGCCACAGAAATTTCTAGAGGTAACATATTAACAGTAGATATGCCTAGTGAGAAATGACAATGGTCTCGACATCAAATCAATATCGATTTAATTGTTATTTCTCACTGTGTGTGTGTGTGTGTGTGTGTGTGTGTGTGTGTGTATGGCTCTATTACGGAATATAACTAAACAAAAAAAAAATCATAAAGACTATGAATATGTCAAATTTCAAGCTTAAAATATTTATAATGTATATATATATATATA
>NW_017305601.1:634660-640070 GCF_001594115.1 Trachymyrmex septentrionalis | reverse complement strand
ACATCAGTCTCTTATCGTCATACTTTAATTATTGTTAATTGTTTTATACGTTAGATTTGATGGCAATAGAATTGAATGTTTAACACAATACGAAGTTCAACATTGTAAATTTAAATTTTATTATTATCTATGTAATATAATTACACACGTATAAGAGAAGGGTATTTGTAATCCAATGTATTCACTATTCAAGTACAAATAAAATTATTTATATTTATTTCATTGTAAGTATTTTCATAATTACAAAATTTCAGTTTGATAGAATTGTAATCTCAGATAATTAGACTTTAAGATCTATTACTTAAGAAATTGATAATTATGGCTTACAAAAAAATGTTTCATATATACAAGTATATATAATTATATAAAATAATATAAAATTATATATCAATAATAATAATAAAATAGAAGGGCTACAAGCTAAACAATAACTTTTAATATTCAATAAACAAACATATGGTCCGACAACGATTATGTCATAATACCCGGGAAAAAAATATTTTATATATTTGTATATAAATGAAACATATATAATTATGCATAATTCTGTATATTTATAATTTAATATATTATTTAATATAATTATATATATAATTATATTTAATTTTATATGTAAGTTTTTATATATAATTATATATAAATATAAGTAATTATATGCAAATATTACATAAAATATGTTCATTTATATAAATATATATAAAACATTTTTTCCCGAGCAGATAATATTGTCATATGTAATACTGCAATACAAATACTTTATTCCTTGTTAGTATTATAATTATATGTTATTCTATCAAAATAATGTAAATTATAATGTTTTTTACGTTATATTATTTTAAGCGCTTTATAATAAAATTCTGATTAGTCAAGTAGTTATTTCGCAACCATTTAATACCAATGTAAAACTTTTCATATCAAGAATGAATTTGACTACAAATAACAACTTTGTGAATCAATTACATATTATTATACACGACAATTATATTGAAAGTTCCATTATGTCATACAATAACATGCTATAGGGAATAAATTCAATTCTATTTATTGTCGGATACTATTATTTGAATCACATTTTTGTGTTAGTCTTCTTAATGTAAAGGTGAAACGGAGCTCGTTAATTGTCAATGTCAAGTTTCTACTATATTGTATTATTATTATGTTCAAATATAAACGTAAATGGCATTTACCAGAAAATCGAAATTTCGGCAATGTATTTTTTAGGGCTAAATGTTAATTCACTGAATCTGAATCTGAATCTGAATCTGAATCTGAATCTGAATCTGAATCTGAATCTGAATCTGAATCTGAATCTGAATCTGAATCTGAATCTGAATCTGAATCTGAATCTGAATCTGAATCTGAATCTGAATCTGAATCTGAATCTGAATCTGAATCTGAATCTGAATCTGAATCTGAATCTGAATCTGAATCTGAATCTGAATCTGAATCTGAATCTGAATCTGAATCTGAATCTGAATCTGAATCTGAATGTGAATCTGAATCTGAATCTGAATCTGAATCTGAATCTGAATCTGAATCTGAATTTGAATCTGACCACTCACAGAATGGAAAGCATTTGTAACGTTCAAACCATACCATTGACCAATCTACTGCATGTTTTATTATGTTTGGAGCTATTGGAACCATGAAACGACGTGCTTGACACGCTGTGTACAAATAGGTAGTTGCACAAATGTTATTGCAATCTAAGCACTTGAATGTATTTCTATATATAAGTTGAGTCATTTTATCCGATCGAAAAATTTCTCTATTTCTGTGAAAATATTTAGTTTATTAATAATATATGAATTATCTAATAGAAACTTGTGTATGATGTACCTTATATTTGCTAAAAAAAATTATATTATATTACATTATAATACATAACAAGTCGAAAAAAAAACGTACCTGCAATATAGACGCAGTATTTTAGCTGCTAACTGAGAAAGGCTTGAAAACATTACCGCACCTTGCCAATTTTCTTCATCGCGAACAAAGAATGGATTCATTGAAATATTTATAGTTTGCAATTTCAACCTATTTATTTCAATTGGTAGATATTTTAACAAGTTATGCGATAAATCCAAAGTCCTAAGATTTTGAACAGGTCGTTTTTTAATGCCTTGTGGTAAATGTCCCAAAAAGTTGTGACTTATGTTCAATTCCTCTAAAGCAGTCAAATTCCAGATAAATTCCGATAATTCGAACAACTATAAATTAATAATATTCATAATGGCAATGCTATTAATTATAATTATTAATTCCCAATGAACACAAGTTGTATGTAACGTACCTGTTAGTGTAATTTTCCACTCAACAATATAATCGTAACATAACACATTTGTTATATTATGGTTTTGTTATTGAGTGGGAAATTACAACAAAATTACTTTATGTTTACTTGGGTTATTTATGACAACACCACTTTGATTAGTGATTGTCGTGAAATATTATAATAACTTACTGAATTATTACTCATATCTAGAAAACGTAGAGTTCTCTTAATACGTGCTTCTTTTAGCCATGACCATCCATCTCGCCATTTCAAACAATTATGTGATACATCGAGCCGACGAAGACAATGCAAAGCGCCCAATTTTCTTGGCAACAGATCAATGTTATTATTTGATATATTCACATCTGTTAAATTTAGCCACCATATATTGTTATTGAAGGTCTTAAATAATGGCTCGTCAAACTTCAAGAGTGGTATAAAAATTTCTATCCCATTTTCTAAGATTCGACATTTTTTCTTAATTATCGTATCTTCAAAAGTTGCAGAGGTTTTTCTCTTATATTTCATCTATATTAAAAATAATTATTTAAATTAGATTTGTGATTGGTAAAGTCATTATGCATCAAGTTTAAAATATTCTTAATATTATATACTTAATATTATATAACTCTAATGTGTGACTTCTTAAGTGATGTGATTAATAAAGAATAAAAATACTTTTTATTAATACATATTATAGCAATTATTCACCATTATGTAAAGACGATGTAAGTCTTATTGTAATTATATATTATTATGAATTTGATAAATTTTGTAATTCACGTTGCCAATAATATACGTTGCTGATAATAATATACAAAATTTGAAGATTTTTGTCGTGGATATATAATTCGTTCCAAGATTTCTGTAAAAATTATTTGGTCTGAAATATATACAGTAAGTCAAGTAAGAGCGTGGTCGGCCTTACTCAAAGCTAATAAAAGATATCGCCCTAAATCTATCATGAATCCATAGAGAGCACCTTCGTCCTTGATGCACTATCAAGTAAGATTCAGTTATCATTGAACTTTCTTAAAAGAATCACATTAAGCGCCATGAGTACCAAAGAGTACGCATCATGCTATGAAGCGTGTTCCTCACGTTGTGTTTCTCTGCATTCACCCGAAAGGTCCAAAAATGTCACAATTAGCGGCTAAATATATGAAAAAGTCGAAATCATTCGTACAAAAGTGAGTGCAGCGATATAATGTGGCAAAAAATGTCGATAATTTACCGGAACGTGGTTCGATATGCAAAGTGGACAAAAAAAGACGATAAAAAAATAGTGAATCTGTTTTCGCGGAATCCTAGCTTAACACTGCATCAAGGACAAGCAAAATTGAAACAAAAAGGTTTAGATATATCGTATGAAACTATTCGAACCTATCTCAAGGCTAATAACATGAACTCGACCATGCTCTTACTTACTATATGTAAAAAAACGAATGAATTTTCTTAATTTAGACTTAAGAAACGCTTAGAAATTATTACGTCCAATATATCTCACATTCTGTTTAAAAAATCAAATTTTTAAATATTTAGATAAAGAAAGGTCTGCTACACATAGTCTTGTTTTTATTACCCACTTGCTTATTTTATTACTGCTTTTATAGAAAAATTTAGTACTTCATAGGCTTGTAGTTCCTAATTTATAACATTGCAGTTTTCTTTTCAATTCTAAATTAGTTAAGATGATGTTTTAACATGAACCTCGAGGAAACAGTCATATTTGGTTATTACTTATTGTTTTATATTAGAGTTACACTGATACAAATATGAAACAATATATTGTAAAAGTCGATTTTAAACTAAAAATTATACTGAAATTAAAATAATAATAACGCGCTTGTGTTACACTTATTTTTTTAAAAATTCGATTTTTTTTAAGATTATAAATTGTGTTAGCCAATTTTCAAAATTTATGTAAATATGTGTATAGTTAAATTTATGTTTAAATGATAAATATATTTAAATGATACTTACTTATTAGTGTACTAAATATTAAAATCTAAAAATACGAAGTGTGTACAAAAAATTTGTGCACTGAATTTAATTTTGTTGACATGGTGAGCTTGTACAGTGGTGCAACGTTTCGGGGGAAGGCGTCACGTGTCCTTAGTAAAAGTTAGATCACGGTCGAGTGAGATCTCTTTCTGCCTTTCGTATCTGTTTTTATTAAAGTACTTTTACTCGTGTTAACGGAATGGAGCGAGACGTTTTAACCGATCAAAGAATTAACATCAAATTTGTTGTAAAACTTACCAAAAACGGCCAGAAAATTCTTCAAATGTTGGAAATGACATGTGATGAGTCTGCCATGAATCATAGAACTGTGTATAAATAGGTGGACCGGTTCAAGAAGGGTAGGGAGAGCGGAGCGCCCTTCGATGATGACGCACGAGCGGGGCGCCCTTCAATATCACATGTCGATGAGAACAATTCAATGTGTTCACGATTTGGTGAAGGCAGACCGTCGAATTATCACTAGAATGATTGCAGAAAAACTTGGAATAAGTAACAATAGTGTTCAGACAATTTAAAAAAAAAATTTTTAAAGAAGATTTAAACATGCGGAAACTGTATGCAAAAATTGTTCCAAAAGTTTTGACTGATGAGCAAAAACAAAGACGTGTTGACTGTTGCAATGACTGGATCGAAAATGCTCAAGATTCAAATTTTCTCAAAAGGGTGGTAACTGGAGACGAATCCTGAAATTACGAGTATGATCCTGAAACAAAAAGGCAGATTGGAACCACCATGGTTCGCCTCGCACCAAAAAAGCGCGCAAGAGTCGTTCAAAAATCAAGAACATGCTCATAGTTTTTATCGATATTTGTGGAGTTGTTCATGAATATGTTCCTAGAAGATGAATCTGTTAATACAAAATTCTATATTGAAGTCTTAAAGCGTCTGCGTGAACGTGTCCGACGTACATGATCCAAATCGTGAGCGGAGAACACATGGATTCTGCACCTTCGATAATGCATTTTCGCACACCGTGTTCGTTATGCGGAAGTTTTTAACCAAAAACAATATCACTATCATAAATCTTTCTTCTTATTCAACTGATCTAGCATCCTGTGATTTCTACCTGTTCCTAAAGTAAAAAATATCATGCGGGGTGAACATTTTGTG
>NW_017305601.1:630524-634560 GCF_001594115.1 Trachymyrmex septentrionalis | reverse complement strand
AAAAAAAAATTTTTAAAGAAGATTTAAACATGCGGAAACTGTATGCAAAAATTGTTCCAAAAGTTTTGACTGATGAGCAAAAACAAAGACGTGTTGACTGTTGCAATGACTGGATCGAAAATGCTCAAGATTCAAATTTTCTCAAAAGGGTGGTAACTGGAGACGAATCCTGAAATTACGAGTATGATCCTGAAACAAAAAGGCAGATTGGAACCACCATGGTTCGCCTCGCACCAAAAAAGCGCGCAAGAGTCGTTCAAAAATCAAGAACATGCTCATAGTTTTTATCGATATTTGTGGAGTTGTTCATGAATATGTTCCTAGAAGATGAATCTGTTAATACAAAATTCTATATTGAAGTCTTAAAGCGTCTGCGTGAACGTGTCCGACGTACATGATCCAAATCGTGAGCGGAGAACACATGGATTCTGCATCACCTTCGATAATGCACTTTCGCACACCGTGATTAAGTTACATTTTAAATATAAGGGTAAGCTAGAAATTTAAAAAAAAATTGCATCTTTAATTTAACAATAACGTAACAGAAATAATAGCGATTATTATTTCAATTACCTCTAGTCAGAAATGTTAGACTGGTTTACTCCAGGTTAATTCAGAAAGAAACCTGAGAATTAAGTAGAGTAGAGAGTACATATATGCGTTTTAGACAAATCTCCGTTTAGTAACACCTCTATGTGCACAAACCGTGTATGTTGAACTATGCAGTCATAAACATTTTTAGGGGTAACATATTAACAATAGATATACCCAGTGAGAAATGACAATGATCTCGACATCAAATAGACATCGATCCAATCGTTATTTCTCACTGAGTATGGCCATTGCACGAAATATAATTAAACAAAAAAAAAATCGAAAGAAAACTGTGAATATATCAAGTTTCAAGCTTAAAATATTTATAATGTATATAGTATATAATATATAACCTTTCAAATATATAACTGAAAAACGAGGAATAAAATTATTCTTCATTATATTGGCATTATGTATATAGTATATTATAATCTCATCACAATTTTCTACAATCTTATTACAATTGTGAATGACATACTAATAAATTTCGTACGTATTCTAAGTTATTAATAATAATAATATAAAAGTTGAAAACAATTTTATTATAAATAATTATTCTTAGAATCTTCTTATCAATTTATAATTAATTTACTGCAGTCTTAAATTCTTTTTGAAATGATAATAAATGTGACATTTTATCGATATCACTCTTACTGTCATGCTTTAATCATTGTTAATTGTCTTATACATCAGATTGATGGCAATACCTAATGTATTCACTATTCAAGTACAGATAAAATTATTTATATTTATTTTTTTATAAGTATTCTTATAATTACAAAATTTCAGTTTGATAGTATTGTAATTTTAGATAATTATACTTTAAGATTTATTACTTTAAGAAATTGATAATTATGGTTCAGAAAAAAATCATATACAAGTTTCATATACAAGTATATATAATTATATAAAATAATATAAAATTATATATAAAATTAGTGGCGTAGCCAGGGGTGGGGACAGCAGCTCTCCCTGAATAATTTCAATAATTTCAAAGGAATATGTAAAAAATTGTTAAGCCGTAAATATCAATTTGTTTTAGGAAAAGAATTTAAATCCTGTTGGGATAGAGTTCTCATATTTTATTTAATTGCAAAAAATTGTTTATTATGTATTAAAAATACATTTATTCATTTTTGTTCATATTTGGGTACGTAAAACAAAATTCGATAATTTTCACGAAAAAAAATGTTACTACTAATACAACCGCAAAAAATGGCGTTGGGAAAACGGCAGCACTTCAAGTCGCGAAATCTCACTGGAAATTAATAATAATATTTATTATTCAAAATTTTTTGCTATAATCTTTGACAAATTCTGCGATTTATAGAGCTATTCTAAAATTTTTGAAGCATTTTACAACAAAATAGCGAATTTTTAATAACATTTTGCGAATTTTTTTTCAATCGTAAAAGTTGTGTTACAAATTTTCGTATTAAAAATTTCCATTAATGATATATCGTAATTGAATATTTGTAGAAGTTTTCTGGAAAGTTTTAGATTTTTAAATGTAATAGTAAAAAAGTTATGACAATTTATATACAGCGTCAGCGAAACGTCGACACGACATTGCAACGACATGTATATAAATTATCATAACTTTTTTTGCTGTTGAATATATTCTGTTTTAAACGAAACTTTTTTTTGTTTATGCTTACCAAATATGTCACTAGTATAAAAAAGAACATTAAAGAAGATGATTTTTACTGTTCATCTCAATACATTTTTTTCGTTACGGCGCTATATAAAATTTACATATTTTATTTACAATTACATATAATTATATATAAAATATGTCTATAACATTTTTTAAAAAGTAATTAAAATAAAAAGTTGATAGCATTACAACGTACATAAAATTTATGTTACATATACATATTGTATGAATACTAAAGTGGTCCATTTTTACTTTTAAAGACAGATTTTTTTTTTAATTCTTTCCTCGGCAACCCTCAAAATGTTACAATTTACAATAAAAATATTTCAGCTTGATCGAACAACAGGAATCCATGCCAACAACTTGTTAAACATTTGAATTCCCATATATTGCACTTTTACATTGGTTTTTAAGGGTATTTTTTATAAAAATCAATCTAAAGAATTTTTTTTTAACGTGTGTATTTTGCTTTTCTGCTTTGAGAATTTATACGTCTATTTAAAAATTAGAAGAGATTATTGTTAATGATTAAAAAATAAAAATATATAATTAGTGTAATTCTGATATATACGCCGACAGATCTTTCTTTTTTGATTATTTTTTAAGAAATCTCTAAGGAGCATCATCTCTAAGAAGCATCACAAAATTGTGTTCCAATGTATATATTTAGATAAAAAAATAAAGGAAAAGCTCTCAATACATATGAACAAATGAATTATAAATGAAGAGGTCATCAACTAAATATACGAAATAAGTAATACTTGTAAAATTTTAAGTTACAAGAATAGGAACTGTGCTGATTAATGAATGAAAGTCTGTAAAAATTGTATTTAAAAAAATTTTTAATATTAGAAAGTGGCTTTAATTATTACAAAGGTTAAATAAAAAGGAGCATACAGCCACACTTTTAAATATCTAGCGCCTTCCCGGTCCTAGTGTTAAGATGTTGAACTACTATCCAATATACATTCAATTAAATTGAATTAATATTTCAGAATGAATTGAGAGCCGATAAATTTTTTTCGCAATAAGTTTATTACAGTTTTTTAATATTTGGGTGAATTTGGGGGGATTATCAGAATGATTGTGTGAATCCGATGATTTATCGGCTCTCAGTTAATTCTGAAATATTAATTCAATTTAATTGAATGTATATTGGATAGTAGTTCAACATCTTAACACTAGGACCGGGAAGGCCTAGGTATTTAAAAGTGTGGCTGTATGCTCCTTTTCATTTAACCTTTAAAAAAATTGTTTTATTGATTCTTTTATAATTTATACATTATAAAATGCAACAATAATATAAAAATATATTAATTTAGATGTAAAATTAATTTTCTAACAACTGCAATGGTTTCAAAAGAGTTTCTTTTTAAGCATATGGAAACTATTTGGGATAGTTGCTAACAACTTTTAATTAATTTTTTTTTTGTTCTTCATTCTTTGTTATAATATTGTAATCGGTAAATTAGCTTTATTCCCGATTATGCAATTAATAATTTTTAAGTTCAACAATATGGAATTTTTTTTTTAATTTTTGTTTGTAGACCACACACGTTAAAGGATAAATTTGTAAAAAATCAAGGTTTCTTCAGTAATCAAGGTATGTCCTTCAGTAATACATCATTAGATACATTTGTTTCTTCTAGTACAAAAACGTTTTTTCTAAAGTTAAATATAAATCCCGATCTTTTATAAGTATTATTTAACTCGTATATTTAACTTGTAACTTTTTTATTTATAATTTATTTGTTTATATGTATTGATTTTTTCCTTTACATGTAT
>NW_017305601.1:629596-630424 GCF_001594115.1 Trachymyrmex septentrionalis | reverse complement strand
ATTATATATATATATATATATATATATATATATATATGTATATATGTATATATATATATGTGTGTGTGTATGTGTGTGTATATATATATATAGAACGCAATTTTAGGTAGACCCCTTAAGAAAAATAATCAATTGTCAAAAAAGAAAGATTTATCTGCGTATATGCCGGAGTTACACTACTTATTTATTTTTATTTTTTTATTATTAACAATGTACTTAATTGTTTAAATGAAACGTATAAGGTCTCAAACAAGGCAGAAACGCAAAACACATATGTTAGAAAAAAGAAAAGTTGTCTAGATTAATTTTTGTAGAAAATACGCTTAAAAATTAATGTTGAGAGTGTAATAAAAAGTAATAAAAAAAAACTCTAATGTTTAATGAGCTGTAGGCAAGGGTTTCCGATGTCCGATTGAGATGATTCCTTTTGCCTACAAATATTTGTTGTCTAAAGTATTGGTCTACATTACTTTTGCCAACAGTTCGTTTACACACAAAAATTTTTGCTTACATGCACTTTTGCACACAAATAAAAATTTTAGAAACGAAGTATTATTTTTTTGTAAATTAAGACTATTTCGCGAAAAAAATTTGAATATCAATAAAGATGGACCATTCTAATGAATACATCTAATTGTATATGTGTATGTAACACGCAAAAATTCGAGGTCATATATCTAGGACTAATTATCTCCGCAGGTAAATATTTTTAATTATAATTATAATGTAGTCAATAATATGCATATTAATAATTTATTTATTTTTGAAACAGTACTATATACTACCCAAGAAAAAATATTTTGTATATAATTATATAAAATTGTATAT
>NW_017305601.1:624433-629496 GCF_001594115.1 Trachymyrmex septentrionalis | reverse complement strand
TAATTTTATATGTAAGTTTATATATAAGTCATAATTATATATAAATATAAATGATTATATGCAATTATTACATAAAATATGTCCATTTATGTAAAATTATTAATTTTTATATAATTTTATATAATTACATATAAAACATTTTTTCCCAACCAGGTAATATTGTCATATGTATTAATACAATACAAATACTTTATTCCTTGTTAGTATTATAATTATACGTTATTCTATCAAAATAGTGTAAATTATAATGTTTTTTACGTTATATTATTTTAAGTGCTTTATAATAAAATTCTGATTCGTCAAGTTGCTCTTTCGCAGGCACCTGATATTAATGCAAAACTTTTCATATCAAGAATGAATTTGACTACAAATAAAAATTTTGATTGCGAATCAATTACATTATTATACACGATTATTATACACATTATTATATAATTATATTGACAGTTGTGTTATGTCATATAATAATTATTACATGCTACAAAGAATAAATGCTATCCTATTGTCGGATACTATTATTTGAATCATACTCTTGTGTTAGTCTTCTTAATGTAAAAAGTGAAACAAAGCTCGTTAATTGTCAATGTCAAGTTTCTGTTAGATTATATTATTACGTTTAAATATAAACGTAACTGGCATTCAGAAAATCGAAATTCTGGCAACGAATTTTTTAAAGAAAAATGTTATATTACTCGTTTTACGTATTACGGTAGTAATTTAAAACTCGTAATCTTAAGCCACATTGATGATAGCAATGATAATATTCATGCCATATTGTTGATATTTCTGTATGACTTATTACGTTTGCAGCTAATGAAAGAATAGAATTTGCACGCGCTCCGTAATAATAGGGAATTGAACAAAACTCTCCGCAAAACAAGCAGATATCAATTATATTTTTACTTATAATTTCATCTATATCATTTATTGCATCCCATTGAAAACTTACATCTACATCTCTGTAAAAATATTGATTTAGTTCATTAGATAACTTATCCAGTAAGAACTTGTACCTTATATTTCTTAAAATTATATTATAGTACACAACAAATAAAAAAAAAACGTACTTGCAATATTGATATAGTGCGTTAGCTGCAAACTGAGTAAGGGTTGGATACACTATCTCCTCCCTTTCTTCTTCAATGTCAATTGTAACCAATGGATTCATTGAAATATCTATAGTTTGCAATTCTATCATCATGATATCAACTGGTAGATATTTTAACAAGTTATGCGACACATCCAAAGTCTTAAGTTTTAGAACCTTTTCAATGCCTTGTGGTATATGTCTCAAAAAGTTGCGACTTATGTTCAATTCCTCTAAAGCAGTCAAATCCCAGATATAGTGCGATAATAGGGGTAACTATAAATTAATAATATTCATAATGGCAATGTGGCTATTAATTATAATTATTAATTCCCAGTGAACACAAGTTGTATGTAACGTATCTGTTAGTTGTAATTTTCCACTCAACAATATAACTGTATATAACACATAACACATTTGTTATATTATGGTTTTGTTATTGAGTGGGAAATTACAACAAAATTACTTTATGTTCACTTATTATTTATGACAGCACCACTTTGATTAGTGATTGTCGTGACATGTTATAATAACTTACTGAATTATTACTTATATCTAGAAAACGTAAAGTTCTCTTAATACGTGCTTCTTTTAGCCATCCCCATCCATATTGCCATTTCAAACAATTATGTGATACATCGAGCCGACGAAGACAATGTAAAGCGCCCAATTTTCTTGGCAACAGATCTATATTATTATTTGATATATTCACATATGTTAAATTTAGACACCATGTATTGTCATTGAAGGTCATAAACAATGGCTTGCCAAACTTCAAGAGTGATATAAAAAATTTTATCTCCTTTTCTAAGATTTGACGTTTTTTCTCAATCGGCAAATCTTCAGAATTCTTTCTTTTATATGTAATCTATATCGGAAAATATTATTTAAATTAAATTTGTGATTGTTAAAATCATTATCCTACAAGTTTAGAATAATAATAATTAATATTATATAACTCTAATACATGTAACTTTTCAAGTAAAATGATTAATAAGAAATAAAAATATTTTTTATTAATACAATTATAGCAGTTGTCGCCATTGTGTAAAGACGAGTCTTATATTATAATTATATATTATTACGAAACAGAGTATTGTAATTCAGGTTGCGAATAATAAACGTAGATAATAATATACAAAATTTGAAGATCCTTATCATAAATATATAATTTGTTTCAAGATATCTGCAAAAAGCTATAAAAGTTATTATTTGATCTGACATGATTCGATATATGTAAGATATATGTATATAAAAGACGTATGAATTTTTGTGATTAAGGCTTAATAAACACTTACAAATTATTACATTCAATATATCTCACATTCTGTTTAAAAAACCAAATTTTTTAATATTTTGATAAAGAATAGTTTATTGTTATTGTCATCCACTTGCTTGTTTAATTGCTTTTGTAGAAAAATTCAGTACTCCATAGACTTATAATTCTTAATTTCTAACACTGCAGATTTCGTTTAAATTCTAAATTAGTTACGGTAATGTTCTGACACGAGCCTCGAGATAACTATTGTATTTGGATATTACTTGTTATTATATATTAGAGTGTCACCAATACAAATGTGATCAGTATATTGTAAAGGTCGTGATTTAACTAAAGATTGTAATTGAAATTAAAATAACAATATCACACTTATTACATTTATTTTTTCCAATTTGATTTTTTCAGTCTCATTTTTTCAATTGTGTTAGCCAATTTTTTAAATTTACGTAAATACATATAGTTAAATTTATATTCAAATGATAAATATATTTAAGTGATACGTTTCGAGTTACTTATCCATGTATTAAATATTAAAATCTAAAAATATATATATTATAGAAATCATTCAATATACAAACAATATTAATGCGACTAATAAATCTTAAGAAAACTTTTTTATATCGATAAATATATTTTCGAGGATAACACATATCCAAAAATTTGATGCAAATTTATCCAATCCATTTTCGTTTGCTGAGTTGGATGCATTTTCTGTGTGTTTAATCACATTTAGCATTTGATTTATTAATCATGTAATATTTATTATAATTTTGTCAATGTGGTGGTTGGTAAAAAAACTATACTTAAGTTGAAAACAATAATTTGATTAAGTTACATTTTAGTATGAGGGTAAGTTAGAAATTTTTCAGAAAAATTGTACTTATAATTCAACAACGACATAACAGAAATAAAAGTTTTTAATATTATTTCAAGATCTATAGTCAGAAATGTCAGTCTAGTTTACTCCAGTTTACTTCAGAAAGAAATCAGAGAATGAAATGGAGTAGAAAGGACGTTTTATCGTAGATCCAGCATTTTATATAAATCTCCGTTAGTAACACCTCTATGTGCACAAACCTTTATGTGTATGTTGAACTATGCTACCATTGATATTTCTAAGGATAACATATTAAAAATGCTCATTGAGAAATGACAATGGTCTCGACATGGAATCGATATCGATCTGATTGTTATTTCTTACTGGGTGTGGCTATTGCACAAAATATAACTAAACAAAGAAAAAAGTCACGAAGACTATAAATGTATCAAGTTTCAAGCTTAAAATATTTATAATGTATATATAGTACAAATATATAATCATTTAAATAAATAACTAAATAACAAAAAATAAAATTATTCTTTATTATACTGATATTATGTATATATTGTATTATAATCTCACCACCAAGCTTCTTCTTACAATTGTGATTGACAAACTAATAAATTTTGTACGTATTCTGAGATATTAAAAATAATAATAAAAAATAAAAGTTGAAAAAAACATTTATTATAAATAATTATTCTTAAAAAACTTCTTATTGATTTATAATTAATTTACTGCAGCCTTAAATTCTTTTCGAAATATTATTTACAATTACATATAATTATTTATAAAATATGTCCATAACATTTTTCAAAAAGTAACAATTAATATAAAAAGTTTATAGCATTACAACGTATATAAAATTTATATAACATATACATATTATATAAATATTAGAGTGGTTTATTTTTACTTATGAAGGAAAATTTTTTTTCCTTCCTCGGCATCTCTCAAAATGTTCCAATTTACAAAAAACAAATTTCAGTTTGATCGAACAACGGGAATCCGTGTAAAAAACTCGTTAAACATTTGAGTTCTTATATATTACACTTTCATATTGGTTTTTAAACGTATTTTTCACAAAAATCAATCTAAAGATTTTTTTTTAACGTATGTATTTTGCTTTTATGCATCATTTGAGACCTTATACGTATTATTTGAACAAGAAGTATTGTTAATAATTAAGGATAAAAGTAAATAATTAGTATAATTCTGGTATATACGCCGACGGGTCTTCCTTTTTTGATTATTTTTCTTAGAGCACTACTTAAAATTATGTTCTAATGTATATATTTAGATAAATAATAAAATACATATAAAGAAAAGGCTCAATAAATATGAACAAATGAATTATAAATGAATTATAAATGAAAAGGTTACCAACCAAATATACGAAATAAGTAATACTTGTAAAATTTTAAGTTACAGAAATAGAAACTGTGCTGATTAATGAATGAAAGTCTGTCTAAAAATTGTATTTAAAAAAAATTGTTTTATTGATTTTTTTATAATTTATATATACTAAAATGGAACGATAATATAAAAATACATTAATTTAGATGTAAAATTAATTTTCTAACAACTGCAATGGTTTCAAAAGAGTTTCTTTTTTAACATATGGAAACTATTTGCGATAGTTGCTAACAACTTTTAATGAATTTTGTTTTTATTTTTCATTCTTTATTATAATATTGTTGTAATCGGTAAATTAGCTTTATTCCTCATTATGCTGTGCAATTAATAATTTTTAAGTTCAACAATATGGAATTTTTTTTTAATTTTTGTTTGTAGACCATGTTAAAGGATAAATTTGTAATAAATCAAGGTTTCTTCAGTAATCAAGGTATGTCCTTCAGTAATACATTATTAGATAA
>NW_017305601.1:622873-624333 GCF_001594115.1 Trachymyrmex septentrionalis | reverse complement strand
AGAACAGTTACTTAGGTAACGGTCCTATATAGATTATAAACTCAAGTAGCACACAGCGTTAAAAAAAGTGGCTTTTTTAGCGCTTTGCAAGCATTGCTGTGGTATATTTGGGGATGTATTTATACACTCATATATTGGGTGGATCCATATATTCGTTCGGTTTTTGAAGGCTACAATTTTTTTGAAAGTAAAATTTTTGAAGGCAACCAGAACCGGAGATACTCGGAAAAAATTTTCACTACTAACAAAAACTGAACGAATATATGGATCCACCTAATAACATATACACATAAAAACACAATTTTAAGTACACCCCTTAAGGAAAATAATTAAATGTCAAAAAAGAAAGATTTATCTGCGTATACGCCGGAGTTATACTACTTACTTATTTTTGTTTTTTAATCATTAACAATGCACCTAATTGCTTAAATAAAACAATAAATATAAGGTCTCAACCAACGCAGAAACGAAAAACACATTTTAGAAAAAAATTTATCTCTAATTTTTGTAAAAAATTTTTAATTAATTAAAATTAATTTTGAGACAATAATAAAAAGGAACTCTAATGTTTCAGGAGCTATCGGCACGAGTTTTTAATGTCCGATCGAGATGGTTACTTTTGCTAACAGTTCGTTTGCACAAAAAAATTATCGCCTACATGCACTTTTACACACACACAAAATTTTAGAAACGGAGTTACTTTTGCCTACATGTATTATTGCCTACAAGTATTATTACCTACAGTTCTATTACCTGCATGTATTATTGTCTACAGTTCGATTGCCTACAAACACTTTTAAATAAAAATGTAAAATTAAAATAAAGTAAGAAAATAATTTATATTTTTAAGAAATCTGTCGTGTGAACAGTGAGTGGTCAGCGTTAAAAGTGTCAGTTTGGAATATTTTTCCAAAAAAATATGACCATAACCAATCCCTATTTTTTAATGTGACATGGCCCTTATTTTGCGTGAAAGATTGCGAGCTGTAGGCAATAATACATGTAGGCAATTGAGCTAAAGGCAAAAAATACTTGTAGGCAATTATACATGTAGGCAATAATACATGTAGGCAAAAGTAATTCCGTTTCTAAAATTTTTATTTGTGTGCAAAAGTGCATGTAGGCAATCAAACTATATACAATGATATTTGTGTACAAACAAACTGTCGGCAAAAATGATGTAAGCAAACGATACTGTGCAAAAATACATGTAAGCAATCGATTTGTATGCAAACGGAATCCCCCCTGTCCGATCGTGTTAAAATTTGACAGGAATTATTTTTTTGTAAATTGTAACTATTTCGCGAAAAAATTTGAATATCAAAAAAGATGGACTATTCTAGTGAATACATCTGATTGCATATGTGTATGTAACACGCAAAAATTCGTGGACATATATCTAGGACTAATTATACTCCTCAAGTAAATATTTTTAATTATAAATATAACGTAGTTAATAA
>NW_017305601.1:618949-622773 GCF_001594115.1 Trachymyrmex septentrionalis | reverse complement strand
ATATATATAATGTTATAAATTATTTAATATGATTTTATATAGAATTGTATTTAATTTTATATGTAAGTTTATATATAGTTATATATAAATGTAAATAATTATATAAAATATGTTCATTTATATACAATTATAAAATGTTTTATATATAATTATATAAAATTATATTATTTTATATATTTTTATATAATTTTATATAATTATATATAAAACATTTTTTCTCAAGCAGATAATATTATCATATGTATTATTACAATATAAATACTTTATTCTTTGTTAGTATTATACGTTATTCTATCAAAATAGTGTAAATTATAAAGTTTTTTACGTTACATTATTTTAAGCGCTTTATAATAAAATTCTGATTCGTCAAGTTGCTCTTTCACTTAATACTAATTCAAAACTTTTCATATTAAAAATAAATTTGACTACAAATAAAAACTTTGACTCAATTAATTACATTATCATACACGACAATTATATTGAGTTCCGTTATATCATATAATAATTATTACACAAAGAATAAATTAAATGCTATCCTATTGTCGGATACTATTATTTCAATTATATTCTTGTGTTAGTCTATTTAATATAAAGGTGAAACAAAGCTCATTAATTATCAACGTCAAGTTTCTACTAAATTATATTATTATTACGTTTAAATATAAACGTAACTGGCATTTATCAGAAAATTGAAATTCCGGCAACGTCTTTTTTAAAGAAAAATGTTAATCTATTCGATTTGATTCTAAATTTCGGATTTTATGTCTGCAGCTTCTAACGCAACGGCAATATTCTAACCATACCGTTGATATTTCTACTGTATGACTTATTACGTTTGCAGCTATGGAAGGCAAATAATTGGTTGAAATCGCTCCATAAAAATAGGGAACTGAACAAATGTCTCCGCACAAAGAGCAGTTATTGATTATATTTCTATTTATAAATTCATTCATTTTATCGTATTGAAAAATTACATGTGTATCTCTGTAAAAATATTGATTTATTTTATTACATATTTTATGAAGTAGGAACTTGTACCTTATGTTTCCTAAAATTACATTATAGTACATAACAAATCGAAAAAAAAACGTACTTGCAATATTGATATAGTGCTTTAGCTGCAAACTGAGAAAGGCTTGGTAACACTATCTCCACCCAATCTTCTTCAATGTCACTAATCAATGGATTCATTGAAATATCTATAGTTTGCAATTCCAATATAATGATTTCAACTGGTAGATATTTTAACAAGTTATGGGACAAATCCAAAGTCCTAAGATTTCGAAGCTTTTCAATGCCTTGTGGTAAATATCCCAAAAAGTTGTGACTTATGTTCAATTCCTCTAAAGCAGTCAAATTCCAGATATATTCCGATAATTCGAACAACTATAAATTAATAATATTTATAATGGCAATGCTATTAATTATAATTATTAATTCCCAGTGAACACAAGTTGTATGTAACGTACCTGTTAGTTGTAATTTTCCACTCAACAGTATAACCGTGACATAACACATTTGTTATATTACGGTTTTGTTATTGAGTAAAAAATTACAATAAAATTATTTCATGTTCACTTATTATTTATGGTAGCACCACTTTGATTAGTGATTATCGTGACATGTTATAATAACTTACTGAATTATTACTTATATCTAGAAAACGTAAAGTTCTCTTAATACGTGCTTCTTTTAGCCATGACCCTCCAAATCGCCATTTCAAACAATTATGTGATACGTCGAGCCGACGAAGACAATGTATAGTTCCCAATTTTCTTGGCAACAAATCAATGTCATTATGTGATATATTCATATCTGTTAAATTTAGCCAGCTTGTATTGTTATTGAAGGTAATGAACAGTGGCTCGTCAATCTTCAAGAGTGATATAAAAATTTCTATCTCATTTTGTAAGGTTTGATGTTTTTTCTTAATTGGCGCATCTTCAAAAGTTGCAGACTTCTTTCTTTTATATTTAATCTATATTGAAAATGATTATTTAAATTAAATTTGTTAATATTAAAGTCATTATCTTACAAGTTTAAAATAATAATACTTAATATTATATGACTTTAATACATGTAACTTCCCAAGTAAAATGATTAATAAAGAATAAATATATTTTTTATTAATACATATTATAACAATTATTCACCATTGTGCTAAGATGATGTAAGTCTTATATTATAATTATATATTATTAGGAATCAGATAAATCTTGTAATTCAGGTTGCTAATAATATACGTAGCTGATAATATATAAAATTTGAAGATCTTTGTCGTGAATATATAATTTGTTTCAATATGTCTGTAAAGGCCGTAAAAGTTATTTGGTCCAAAACAATTTGATATATGTAAAAGTATGAATTTTCGTGATTTAGGGTTAATAAACACTTACAAATTATCACGTCCAATGTATCTCACGTTCTGTTTAAAAAATCAAATTTTTAAATATTTAGATAAAATCTGTTGTTGCTATTGTTTTTGCACCCACTTGCTTGTTTTATTGTTGCTTTTTTGTTAGCAAATTTAGTACTTCATAAATATAATTTATAATTCCTAATTTGTAACATTGCGGTTTTCTTTTAAATTCTAAATTAGTTAAGATAATGTTCTGACACGAGTGTCGAGATAACTGTCGTATTTGATTATTATTTGTTGTTTTATATTAGAGTGTCACTGATACAAATGTGAAACAGTATATTGTAAAGGTCGATTTTTAACTAAAGATTATTATTAAAATTAAAATAATAATAACGCGTTTATTACATTTATTTTAAAATAATTTTTTTTTGAGCTTTATAAATTGTGTTAGCCAATTTTCAAAATTTATGTAAATATATTTAGTTAATTTTATATTAAAACATTAAATATTTTTAAAAGATACGTTACGGGTTATTTATCAGTGTATTTAATATTAAACTTTAAAAATATATGTTATTATAGAAATTATTTAGTATACAAACAATATTAGCCGGATTTAATAAATTCTAAGAAAAATTTTTTATATTGATAAATTCAATATATTTTTTCGCAGATAACACGTATTTAAAAATTTGATTTATGCAGATTTATCTAAGCCATTTCATTCTCGTTTGCTGGGTTGGGTGCATTTCTGTACATTTAACCACATTTGGCATTTGATTTATTGATTATGTAATTCTTAATTTTGTTAATGTGTGATTATAAAAACTAAACTTAAATTAAAAACAATAATTTGATTAAACTACATTTTAAATATGAGGATGAGTTAGACATTTTTTAGAAAAATTGCATCTTTAGTTCAACAACGACGTAACAGATACAAGAGCGATCACCAATTATTATTTCACAACTATCTCTTGTCGGAAATGTTTTGCTGGTTTACTCCAGTTTAATTCAAAAAGAGACCTGAGAGTTAAGTGGAGCACAGAGTACATATCCGCGTTTTATACAAATCTCCTTTTGATAACGCACCTATGTGCACAAACCTGCATCTATGTGTATGTCGAATAGATATTTCTGGGAGTAACATATTGATAATGAATGCGTTTCGAGTTGTGAAGCGCATGATGCATAATTTGTCTGTGTTATTCACCTAATAATGAAGAAGGATAAAATGACATGCGCTTTATGAGTGGCCATAGCATGGAACCAAACAAAAAACTAAGTTACGAAGACTGTGAATAATATGTCAAGTTTCAAGCTTAAAATATTTATAATGTATATAGTACAAATATATAACTTTTCAAATAAATAACTGAATAACAAGAAATAAAATTACTTATTATATACTGCATAATATAAATGTAAATGTGCATTTACATATATATATATATATATATAT
>NW_017305601.1:615017-618366 GCF_001594115.1 Trachymyrmex septentrionalis | reverse complement strand
AAATAAAATTATATAATGAAGTATATAATTATATAATATTGTCATATGTATTACTGTAATACAAGTTTTCTTTGGCATTTAATATAATAATTATACACTATTTTTTAAAAATAGTATATATTATATTATTTTTACGTTATATTATTTTCAGCGCTTTATAATAAAATATTTATTTGTCAAGTTGTTCTTTCGCAGCCATCTCATACTGATATGAAACATTTCATATCAAGAATGACTTTGACTGCAAGTACAAAACTTTATCTCAAATCAATTACATTATTATACAATTAAATTAATTATATTTACATTTGCGTTATATCATATAATAATTGATACATGCTATAGAGAATGAATTAAATGCTATTCTTTTGTCAGATACTGTTATTTGAATCACATTCTTGTGAATGTTAGTCTTAATGTAAAGAAGAAATAAGGCTCGAGGTTAATTGTCAATGTCAAGTTCCTAGATTGTATACGTCTAAATATAAACGTAATAGACATTTATTAGAAAATCGAAATTCCTGCAATGTATTTTTTAGGGATAAATGTTAATTTAAGTGTCGGTCTTCTCAATTTCGAGAGGTATCCGAATCGTTACTAAATTACCAGTAGTTCTCACTACAGTCAGGAAAGCAATAGTAAAATTCATATAATACTACTGGCATTTCTGGTGTCTGCCTTATTACGTTTACAGCTATTTCAAATATAGGTTTCAATGGCTGCGTTTCGTATACGTAGGGAGATGTACAAATGTTTCCGCAATAGAAGCAATTATCGATTTTATTTCTACTTATATATTCATTCAATTTATGCCATCGAAAAATTATATGTTTATCTCTGTGAAAATATTGATTTTATTTATTACATAAATTATCAAATAGAAACGTGTGTGTAATATATATATTTTTGCTAAAATTATAGTACACAACATATCAAAAAAAGCAATGTACCTGCAATATTGATGTAGTACTTTTGCTCCAAACTGAATAAGGCTTGGGAACATTATCTTATTAATCCAATTTGGGCGACTGACTACTAATGGATTCATTGAAATATCTATAGTTTGCAGTTGCAAATTAGTGATCCCTGCTGGCAGATACATTAACATGTTATGCGACAAATCCAAAATACTAAGATTTCGAACCTTTTCAATGCCCTGTGGTAAATGTTCCAACATGTTGTGACTCATTTTCAATTCTACTAAGGTATTCAAACTCCAAATGTATTCCGATAATTCAAGCAGCTGTAAATTAATGATATTCATGATGACCGTGCTATTAATGAACTATTAATTGTTATTTATGACAACACTGCTTTGATTAGTGATTGCCGTGATATCTTAATGACTTACCGAATTATTACTTATATCTAGAAAACGTAAAGTTTTCTTAATGCGTGCTTCTTTTAGCCATACCCATCCAGAATATTGACTCAAACAATTATGTGATAAATTAAGCCATCGAAGACAATGCAAAGCTCCCAATTTTCTAGGTAACACATCAATTTTATTATTTGATATATTCACATCTGTTAAATTTAGCCACCTTGTATTGTTATTCAAAATCATGAACAGTGGAGCGATATACAACTTTAAAAGTGATGAATGTGTATTTGCCAAATCTTCTAAACATTGTTCCTTAATTGGTGTATCTTCAAAAATTTCACAGCTTTTTCTCTTATATTTAATCTATATTGAAAATGATTATTTAAATTAGATATTTGTAATTGTTAGTCATTATGCTATAAGTTTAAAATAATAATACTTAATATTATATAACTTTAACATATTATATGTAACTTCTCGAGTGAAGTGATTAATCAGGAATAAAAATATTTTTTATTAATACACATATTATAACAATTATTCACCATTGTGTAAAGACGATGTAATCTTATTATATTTATATATTATTACGGACTTGATAAATTTTGTAATTCACGTTGCTAGTAATATACGTTGCTAATGTACAAAATTTGAAGATCTTTGTCGTGAATATATAATTTGTTCCAAGATATCTGCAAAAAGCTATAAAAGTTATTTGATCTGAAATGATTTGATATATGTAAAAGCCCTATGAATTTTCATGATTTAGACTTAATAAACACTTACAAATTATTATATCCAATGTATCTCACGTTCTGTCTGGGAAATAAAATATTTAAACATTCAGAAAGGTCTGCTGCACATTATCTTGTTTTTATCATTCACTTGCTTGTTTTATTGCTGCTTTTGTAGAAAAATTTAGTACTCCATAGACTTATAATTCCTAATTTACAACATTGCGGTTTTCTTTTAATTATAAATTAAATGAGGTGATATTCTGACACGAGCCTCGAGATAACTGTCGTATTTGGTTATTACTTGTTGTTTTATATTAGAGTGATACAAATGTGATAGTATATTGTAAAGGTCAATTTTAAATTAAAGATTATAACTGAAATTAAAATAATAACGCTCTCGTTATATTTATTTTTCAAAAAATTCGGTTTTTTGAGACTTATTTTTTTTTAAATTGTTAACCAATTTTCAAAATTTATGTAAATATATATAGTTAAATTTATGTTCAAGTAATAAATAGATATTTAAAAAATATGTTATAAATTATTTATCAGAGTATTAAACATTAAAATCTAAAAACATATATTATAGAAATTAAAGAAAACAAATTATATTTAATAAAGCTTTCAAAAAATAATAATATTTTAATATTAATAAATAGACAATGAGAGGATTAATACAGCGGAAGCTGTACATTTGGAGCTCAATACATATAATATATTCTCAATAATTTTACATTAGGTACCTAAACAAATTTCTTAAATGTTTCGATTTCGTTCAAACCGTCATCAGCAATGCCATATAATTTACCATACAAATTCTTTATAATATTCATAATCTGCAGATGTTGAAATTGTTTCTATGTTAGACAAAGGATGAGCATATACCTACTTCCTAACTGAGTACATTATCATAAAAGTATTACACACACACGCGCGCGCGCGCGCGCACGCACACACACACGCACACACACATTATATATGTATTATATATAGTATATCATTGTACATGAAATATGTCAATTTTTTATATAATTACATAAAATTTAATGAATTTTATATAATTATATATAATCATATATAAAACATTTTCCCCGGGTTATTACGAATATTAGAATCTTGTTCAATTGTATTAAAAAGCATTATATCTTCTGCACACAAGATACGCCAAGCATTGCCACATTTTGTGTGTAGAAGCCATTATTTTAATAAATATATGATTGTTTTATAAGTTATTTTAGAGGATGATTAAATAGTACACTTTGTTAAATGATTAAATATAAAATTTATA
>NW_017305601.1:606793-614917 GCF_001594115.1 Trachymyrmex septentrionalis | reverse complement strand
TATATAATATTATAAAATAGATTCTGTGAAATCATATAATCATGTATATTGATGTACTGGAAATTTGAATGCTATCAATTCTGGTAATACCTATAATACCGGCTCGCGTAAGTTCGGATTTACAATAGATGTTTTAAATCTTAAGCCGTAAAAAATTGACCAATTACAGTCGAATGCGAAAATATTTAATTGTGATTCGTCTATTTCTTATGGTTTAAAGCTTAAAAGTTTATTGTAGATCAGGGTTAAAGGAGAACAGCAATGTCTCATGCCATGTCTTAGCGCCGAGACACTATCGTGCGTTTATTCTTGTTTAATATTCAATAAACAACAAGGATAAAATAATATAATATATTGCACATGCATGAAACAGGACGCACCTCGTGTCTCCAGATCATATATGAAACATTGCTGTTGCAAATGTTAATCTTCCTGATTTTCAAATTCTTCCGACTTTTTATACAATGCGTGATATAATTTACAACAAGATAGACAACAGTTCATACATATTTCAAATTTTACAGTGACTTTTCTTTCAATTTGTATCGTTCTTCCAATTCTTCTCCATCTTTTTGTATTGAAGACTATATTACTATATCTGTTTGAGAACACCCTTTTACACCATTTATCGAACCAGATTTTTTTATTACAAATGATGCATATTTTTACTGCATCTAAATACACGACTAATGTATATGGTATTGAATTTACATTGTACATTATGCTATAAAAGATATCACAGTTATTATTGATTTGTGTCTTATGAGATATCTTATATTTCTATATTATAGCCCGTATTCAGAACGCGCTTACAACGTAGTAGCGAGCTAACATACTAACTTTACGTTATGCATATTATAGAATTTCAGAAATAAAAGTTCGTTTTTATCGATAAAAGTGCGTTCTGAATATGGGTCTATAGATTTTATTCGTCTTCAATTATTTTAATGATAGAATCTTTAATCAATTTAGAATAAATGTTTTTTTAAGACAAAAAATTGAAAGAAATTGCTATAATTATAACAATTTTTTAGATTGCATGCTTTTGTAATTATAGTTTTAAATTAGAAATTTATTAAAATGTAAAATTAGCTGATAAACCTGATTTTATGATCTTTCAATCATTAAAACTTTGTTCGCGCATATTTTTTTTTAATTTATTTAAACTAAAAAATTTGCCACTAAACAAACCAATTTTGTTAAGAAAAAATATTTTAAAATCGAAAAAAATTAATAAAAATAGCGCACAAATGATAAATAAAAGTAATAGCAACAAACCTATGATTTAGCAATATATTCGCTGACAATTCAACGAGACTTGGTACCACATTATCTTCACCTACAGTGTAATGAAGATCCATAGGTAAAAATGGATTCATTGAAATATTTAAGATACGTAGGCATTGATTTATAAAAAAAAGGTTGATGGTAAATATAACAACCAGTTAAATGAGACGTCCAAAATTTCAAGATTTTTAAGATTTTTAATGTCTTTTGGTAAACGTTGCAATATGTTGTGAGAAATATTTAATTCTTGTAAAGCACATAATTTGTAGATATATATTGGTAATTCTTTTAACTGTAAATGATAAATGATTAATGATGATATTGATTGATTAAATATATTTTTATGCTTATATAAGAATCTTCTTTTTTCAGTAAGTGATATCTTTTAATTATAAAAAGTGACTTACTAAATTATAACTTATGTTTAGAAATATCAAACTCTTTTGTGAATGGCAAATTGTTCTATCCATAGCCATTTATATTGACCTCGAATTCCAAGACGATTGTGTGATAGATCAAGCCATTGAATACAGGGCAGAGTACCAAAATTCTTTGGCAAATTGATGATTTTATTGTTTGATAAATTTACATGTGTTAAATTTTGAAAGTTTGTTGTTAATTTTCCAAAAAAATAGTAAATCATAATTTTTTTAATAACAAAGATTTCGATAATATAAAATCTTTCAAATGCCCTAGATCTTTTCTTAACCAATTTGTCTTAAAATTAGCTTAAAAAAAACTATTTTAATTTAAATCTGAAAAAGATATAGATATGTATATCATGTGAAAAATATTGTAATATGATTAATATATTTAAATGTATAATATAATTTAGCTCGTAAAGATTTTTGAGTAAATAATTTTTTATTTTTTATTATCATACATTATAATGTTCTTATTTTTTATAGGATTGTATCAGTCTTATTGCGATTATCATATTAATAAATAAATATTTTACAGCTTTTGGAATTGTTAATGATTTTAAAATGTAAAAGATATTTGTTCAATTTATTTTTTAAAAAAAGAAAAACTATACAATTTAAACTCTACAAAGGCTGTAAAAATTATACTAAATTATATATAATCAATTCATTTAAAAAATTTAAGAAATTTGATAAATTATATATAAATAAAAGCAAGAATTTATTGAATATTATCTTATTACCTTGTTTTGTAGTATTTAAAAAAAAAACTTAATTATTTTTTTAAAAGATTTTCAGTTGATTGATATATACTCTTCTATCTGTACATCAGGAAGATTGTCAAAATTATGATCTATTGTATTATCAATCTCGACATTACTGTCGAATCATCTTACTGTTGTTCAGTCTTTAATCGTTACACCAATACTATCTGTCAGTATATTTACATAATTCTGTATCAAACCTAGCTGAGACAAAAAAGAATAACATTTAAAGAATGAAAAAATATACACAAAGTACGCAGTATGTCATCTTTGTATATTATATATTTTTCGGCAAAAATTGCTTTGAAATTAACAAATTGTTGTTAGTAAAATTGTCAAGTGATTATATAATTGACGTCAATTATTGTGTCATTTAAAAAATAAAAAAATTAGACACATTAACAAAAATTCAGAAAAAAAAGAAAACAAAACAAAATGTAAAAAATAAAACAGATTTTTATATTTAATATTAATATGGTATTAATGTTTAATTTTCAGATTTTTATTTTTACTTATATTAATTTTAATATAATTAATTATCAGTTTAGTTTTATTTGTATCTGCTATATATTCTTGTTATTATAATGATATCAAAGAAGGTTCACGAATATAAATTATATAATATAAAGAGTATGAACAATATCGACTGTCGACATACATTTCTTGAACGTTGTATTGTAGAATACACAGTTTCTGATAGGTTAAAATTCTTATTCTCTGTTCCCTGTTTTTATTGTGCGGAGCCCTTAACTATTCCAATATGCCAGCGCTATTATACGCAGGAATGTGCATAGAGGTCAAAATTTGATTGGTTGTTTCCAGTATTGCTATCGCCATTATGCGCAATGGTACACCTTATATTCTTACATCATGCGTCACTGGTCACACGTGGTACGTGATGCATTACTGTGCTTGTCCACATTTGATATTTGGTTTACGGATTATGTGATATTTAATTTTGTTAATGTGGAGTTATATGAAAACTAAACTTAAGTTGAAAACAATAATTTAGTTAAGTTACATTTTAAATATGGGGGTAAGTTAGAAATTTTTTAATATCTGTTAGTTTAATGGGCAATTCATATTTAACCTAAAAAGGAAGGGTGTAACCTAAAAATAAGGCTGTTTTTTGGATCACATCGAAATCTTTTCAAACTGCTATTTTATTCCTCTCGATGAAATTCACAACTAGAACCGTTTGTTGTCCAAACAATTAGGTGCTATAAGAATGAGGTACTCTTATATCGCAGATTTACATGCGATGTCACGCATAGTTATAGTGCCTGCTTCATTTCACCCTGTTATCAATGAGCCACCATCATTATACTTTCTCAAAAATTACTCGTATATATAGTGCATAAAATATGTTAAAACGATTATTTTATCCCTTTGCCACCACATTGAAATCAAGCTCCGTATTAATCAATATCTTTTATTTTGATCTAGTATATAAGCAATAATGTTGTTTATAAAAAATTGAACAATGAAACTAGTTCAAAGTTGATTTAGAGAATTCAAGACATTTAGAAAATATACTGTAGCTATGCGTGATATTGCATGTAAATCTGCGATGTAAGAGTGCCTTATTCTCAGTACCTAATTGCTTAAACAACAAACAATTCTAGTGAAGTGATTCTTACGTGATCCTTAAAAAAACGACCTTATTGACACCCTTCCTTTTATTTTATTTTCACAAATACGAAATTAAGTTTTAAATTTTTTTAAATGTATGATACATTTGTAGTATATTTTTTATTTAAGAATGTTATATAATTATTTATTTATTATTGTATATATTTTAATTTTGTATATACAATGTTTTGTAATATTAAGAGTTGTTAATATATTTATTTTACAGAAACTAAAAAAGCCAAAAATCAGTAAAATTAAAAGAAACAATCAAATAAAGACAAAACTTTCAAAGCAAGGAAAACTTAAAACTCGACGACATAAACCACCAAAAAAACAACCTCAGAAATCAACACCACCTTGCCCAAATAAACCAGAAGAGGAAGAGGAGAGTGATCATGGAAGTGATTTAATGGATATGGTTGAAGAAGATGATTTAAATTTCTTAAAAAATGCTATATCTAATAAATCTTACAGCTTATTGAAACAGATTCGTTTAAACGAGTATGATATACTTTATGATTTTATAGGATCTTTTATTATATTATATATATCTCTCTCTGTGTGTGTGTGTGTGTGTGTGTGTGTGTGTGTGTGTGTGTGTGTGTGTGTGTGTGTGTGTGTGTGTGTGTGCGCGCGCGCGCGCGTGTGTGTGTAATATATATATATGTATGTATGATTTTAGAACAGACAAAAATTCAAGCGTGAGAAAAAGAAAAAAGATTGAAAATGATCAGCCGTTAGAACAACTATACGAGAATAACGTCTCAAAAATTGTAGAAGAGACAGGAGGAAAGTCAATTCGCATGTTGCTCCCCATAAAAACACATGATGGTGTTGTAGAGAAACGTATTATTGAAGAAGATAATACAATTTTTAATGAAGAAGAAAATGAAGATACGAATGAAAACCAGGAAGAAAATAAAGAAGATAATCAGCAAGAAAATAATGATACGGATATTGATATAGATACACATGTAAGGTTTAAATTATATATTCTAACATTTCAAAAATCTAACATAGAATATATTATTTATTGGAATGTTTTTCAGAATTTGCTGCAAGTTACTAATAGACCAGTGTCTATGGTTGAACTGCTTGCATGTCGTGAAGAAATACTGAAAGCCAAACGTTTTAAAATAGGTATACTTTCGAGCGGCATATTGGAGAACCCAGAACTCAAGTCTGAAAATTTCAATGTATTGTTAAGGATGATGGATAAACAAACATCAGAAATTTATATCACAATTAGGAAACTAGCAATGATATCTCTTTTAGAAGTTTTTAAAGATTTGCTACCATCATATAGTATCCAGGAGATTTCTCAGGAAGGAGTAAAGTGTATGTATACATATATATGTATATAAAACATACAAAGAAAAATTACACGATATGCACTTTATTAATAAAATCTGATCAATTTTATGTGTTGCTTTAGTGAAAAAGGATACTCTTGCTCTGCAGAAATATGAAATTACTCTATTGAAAAATTACAAAAGTTATTTGCAGAGACTTGAAAAGATATCTAAGATTTTGAGAACAAAGAATGGGAACATGCAGTCGGTAAATGAACAAGAAATGCAATTGGGCGAGACAGCTGTATCATGTATGTGCGAGCTTCTCGCCGTCCATCCATATTTTAATTTCTCCGTTAATATAGCTAATTACGTTCTTCCTTTGTTGGATAACAAACGGAGCAATATAAGAGAAAAAGTTACACAATGTATTTCCCAAATATTTAAAGAAGACAAACGTGGTCAGCTATCTCTCACAGTAAGTTATAATAGGAATTTTATTATTTTATGTTTTAATATATTTGTAATTACAAAATTATGACATTTATCGCACTAATAAAATTTCAGATAGTTCGAAAATTAAATCAGTATATCAAGTCGAGGAAACATTCTGTACATTCTGAGGTAATATCTGTGTTACTAGCTCTTCGCATCAAAGATATTAATTTGGACAAGGAAAAGGAAGATGAAACGAAACAAAAGAAGCTCATGTCTCATAAACAAAGAATTCTCGCATTAAGCAAACGGGAGAGGAAAAAGAACAAGAAACTAGAGCAAGTAGAAAAAGAAATGCTCGAGACAAAGGGCGAGGAAAATAAACAGGCAAAGCATAAAATCCTCACTGAAATAACGAGCATAGTATTTACTATATACTTTAGAATTTTAAAACAAGCTCCCAATAGCAAAATATTATCTGTGTGTCTAGAAGGATTGGCCAAGTAACGTAATTTATATATTACTATTTTATATCTTTTATTAATATTTTACTACAATGTCTTATGTATTCCAGATTTGCACACTGTATCAATATCAATTTTTACCAAGATTTAGTAGGCGCCATAGATAGATTAATAGAGGAAGGTAATTTGGGATTAAGAGAGCAACTGCACTGTGTTCAATGTATATTTACAATATTATCTGGACAAGCTGCAGCATTGAATATCGATCCGTATAGGTGTGTACATAATTTTTCTCTTTCCCCCTAGTACTTTATATATTTTATAAAATAAATTACATACTGTTGTGAGTACGTATTTTATATACATAAAATTATATAACATTTTTTATCGTATAGATTTTATGTGCATTTGTATAAAAATGTATTGAAAGTTCATTGTGGGAGGACGCATTCGGAGACTGAGACTGTGCTGCAGACGTTGATGCAGATTCTCATTCATCAACGAAGGAGGATCACGCAGACCCGTATGATAGCCTTTGTAAAAAGAATAAGCACATTGGCATTACAATCGCAGCATAATGCGACGCTAGGAACTCTTGGTATTATCAAACAAGTGATGCAGCTTGGGAAAGCAGCTCACGTTTTATTAGACACTGACTGTACCGGTGATGGTCATTATCAAGTCGAAATTGAGGAACCTGATTATTGCAATGCTCACTGTACAGCGTTGTACGAGCTCGTTGCTTTACAGGTACTATCTTAAATGTTTTTTTGTTTGAAGATAATAGAACAACAGATAACATAATTGTTCTTCCAGCGTCATTATCACAGTGTAGTACGACAACTCGCTAAAAATATAGCGTATACTACACCTACGAGTGGTGAAGGCAGTTTGACTGCCGAAATTGCGAAGTTGTAAGTACCGATTTTCTCTAATTATGGTAAATTTATCAAATGTATCTATCATGTATATCATTATTAAATATGAGATCTGTTCTTTTTAGCTAAACTTCTTGCATGGCTCATTTTTTCTCTTTTTCTTTTCACATTGGAAAAAAAGAAAAGATAAATTATATAGAAAAGTTTATCTAAAAAGACTAGACTTATAAATAGTTGTGTTGAATCTTTCTATATCCATTTTATTAATTTTAGATCACCACAGGAACTCTACATGGAATATGATCCTGCAGGTGTAGCATTTAAGCCTGCTGTGCCTATTCCAAAGAAGAGTACTATTAAAAAAGTACAGGTGAATTATAGTATGAATTCTGAATTTGATAAATATGTTAATATTATCGACGTCGACAACTTATTTGCGGACGGACATGTAGACTTCTACAAAGCATGTAAAAGTAATTTGTAATTCATAATAAAGGATATGTCTGTGAAATGTATATAAAAAGTATCAATACTTTGATTAAACAATAAACTTCATAATAATATTTAGAATGATTCCTTTTTTTGAAAATTTCAGATCAATTCAACTGACAGAGTCGCTTAAAACAAAATTTCTAAACTAATTATCGTTTCTAATCTTTCTGTTCACGTGTCAAAAATTATCAAAAATTAATAATTCACATAATAAAATAAAGATATTATTTAATGAGTTGATTGGAATCGAAAAGAGTCATACATTCTAAAGCTAATTCAAATCGAGCACACGAGCGTAAACGAACATGTTCGTTTGCGTTCGTCGCACACGTCATATGATACAGCTGATAACACGACAATTGCCGAACATAGTCGTTTGTTCTCACTCTACTGGGACAGACGTGTCTCGGGTGTGATCTTTTTAGATCTTTTTATTTTTGCAAAGTGGTGCCGACAGT
>NW_017305601.1:602010-606693 GCF_001594115.1 Trachymyrmex septentrionalis | reverse complement strand
TTCTCACTCTACTGGGACAGACGTGTCTCGGGTGTGATCTTTTTAGATATTTTTGCAAAGTGGTGCCGACAGGTGCCAGCTTCGACCGAATCTTGTATTTTCAATTACCGACGGACTAATATAGAAGAAGAAAAGGAAGAAACCGAACGTCTCCGATTCCGTCTACAACTGTACGTCTGACTTTCAAGTCGCGGCTATGTGTTTTGACACGTTTTGACATTGTCCAGCAGCCAGAAGCACGTACTATTTCACACAAGATGATGTCAGAGAGGGATTACGCACCCCTGAGTGCGGCATGCGTGCGCTCTCTCAATGATAAGTTGTACGAGAAACGGAAGCCAGCTGCTGTGGAGATAGAGAAGTAAGGTTATTTATACTGTGTACGCTTGCATCCCTGGACGCTTTATGAAGCTCTTTTTCTGCTTTTCCCGAGATTTCTCTTGACTTCCTCCGAGTTGCAGTTCGACAATCCTTAAAGGATTTTATTTTTATCTTTATTATTATTAGAGTTCATTATTATTACACAAGAAGCTACTCTGATTCCTTATTTCTCTCTCTTTCCATTTAATGATTAATGCATTTTTTTTTATTAATCTTCACAGGATGGTGAAAGAATTCGCTGCCCATAACAACACCGTGCAGATCAAGAGGCTGCTGAAAGTTCTTGGGCAGGACTTTGCCACTTCACAGAATCCACATACGCGTAAAGGTGGCTTAATAGGTCTTGCAGCGATCGCAGTCGGTCTTGGAAAGGATACTGGTCAATATATAGAAGACCTGATCCATCCAATTCTAGCATGTTTCAATGATTATGACTTGAGAGTTAGATATTATGCTTGCGAGAGTCTGTACAATGTAGTCAAAGTGGCAAGGGGAGCGGTGCTGCCTCAATTTACAGACATTTTCGCCGCTCTTAGCAAACTGGCCTGCGACACTGAGCAGAACATAAAAAACGCCACCGAATTACTTGACAGATTGATGAAGGTAGGCTGAAAAATTCTTTAAAGAAATTCTTAACGCTTTATTACTCACATAAGATATTCAAAATCTTAGCGCAAGACACTACTGTCTCCTGATACCGTAGTTGTATAAAAATTACTAAATGTACAGAAGCTATTTATATTTATACACATTTTATTCAGCGCGAATTGTTATACTATAATATAAAAATTTTTATATTTATCTTTATCTGAAGAATGTATAGAATATCATCATATTTTATATTCTATTTCAGGACATTGTAACGGAAAGCGGCCTCTTTGGTTTAGTCGAATTTATACCTCTATTGCGCGAGCGTATTTATACAAAGAATCCATTTGGCAGACTGTTTGTAATATCATGGATATCCGTGCTGGATGCGGTGCCCAACATGGACCTAATAATATTTCTACCTGAGATACTCGATGGGTTGTTTAAGATATTGGAGGATCCGACATTAGAGATAAAAAAAGTCACGGATACGGTCCTCGGTGAATTTTTACGTAGCATAAAATCCAATCCCGCTAGAGTGGATTTCCCGGCCATGATAAACATACTGATAACGCACGCTCAGAGTAGCGACGATCTGCTTCAACTGACCGCCATCACATGGATCAAAGAGTTTGTACATCTATCCGGGCCTCTCATGCTCCCGTATATGTCCGGAATTCTTGTGGCCGTTTTACCATGCTTGGCGTATGACGGCGACACACGTAAGAGTATCAAAGAAACCGCAACGCAAGTAAACGCAAATTTAATGAAATTAATAATCGTCCAAAGTACAGAGGTCACAAATAAGGATCAAGAAAATAAGGCACATTCTATGAGAGAAAAGAACGGTAATTCATGAGTGTTTCGAATTACTGCAAAGATTATTTGAGAAAAAATATTATTTAAAATTCTAATCATTTCTGAAATTGAATTGTTTTAAAGTTTGTGAGAGAGATCTTCATATCATTTAGAAAATATGACAATAATAACATGATAATAATAAAATTTCTGTCCCTTTCTCTTTCAGATACAATAGAAAATTATTCTCTGGATGAAAACTTGGATCTCGCCAGTGTAGTGGAAGTACTTACAAAGCACTTGTTATGCTTATCGGTCCAAACTAAAGTCGCAGTTCTAAAATGGATACATCACTTGTTCATAAATATTCCTCAAAAAATGTTTAATCATATCGAGGATTTGTTTCCAATATTAATGAAATCCTTAAGTGACAGTTCCGACGAAGTAGTGCAACAGACTTTAGTGGTAATGGCTGAGATCATCAGTTCGAAATCTCCGGAGGCGATAGCAACCAATCCTAATGAGAAGATGCAGAACAAGTATTTCACAAAGTTTATAGTTAATTTATTAAGGATCTTCTCGACTGATAGACATTTATTAGAAGAACGAGGCGCTTTCATTATAAGAGAGCTGTGTGTGCTTTTAAGCGCGGAGGATATATACAAGACCCTAGCGAAGATACTGCTGGAAGAGCAAAATTTAGGTTTCGCCTGTACTATGATACAAACTCTAAATGTAATCTTATTAACCAGTTCCGAGTTATTTGATTTACGCAACAAACTTAGGCATTTGGACTCTCCAGTAAGTCTGCGTGTATCCAGTTTTCTCATGAAATTTTATTATAGAGATTAAAATCGATACGTCAAATTTAAGTCCAGCATGCATGCTAAAATCAAAAGACATCTTAAAGACGTTTTAAGATATTATATTTCCTGATTTTGAATATGCGTGCTGTCTAAGTATTTTTTTTTGGCCAAAGTTATCTCTGGGATAACTCAAAATTACCTCATTTTATGATACATAAATAAAATATATTCATGAATTAAAATTTTTTCAGGATAGTTGCGCGTTATTTGAGTGCCTGTACGTGTCTTGGTGTCACAATCCGGTTGCAACTGTGGCCCTATGTCTCCTGTCTCAACATTACCGACATGCGTGCAACATAATTCGATCCTTGTATCCTTTTTTCTATTCTTTTTCAGACTATCCGCTTCCATTATCTCAACGAACATTTTGAATACCTTAACATTTATATATATATATCAGCGAAAACATAGAGGTCACAGTAGAGTTCCTAACAGAGATAGATAAATTGGTACAGTTAATAGAATCACCAATATTTACTTGTCAGTATACAATATCATGTTGCTAATGAAAACATTGAAAGCGAGTTGTATTTCTTTTCTTTTTTTTCTTGTTTAAGATCTGAGACTGCAGCTATTGGAATGGGAGAAAAATGATGCTTTGATATACGCGTTATATGGCTTGCTCATGATCCTGCCGCAGAGTGATGCCTACGCTACTTTGCAACGTCGTTTAGCAGCGATACCTCCAGCTACAAAGCTGATACCTAAAAGCGAACAGGAGGAAATAGACGTTGATTGCCCGTTCGATTTCAACAAGCTGTTGAAACATTTCCATGTAGTACAGGAACACCACAGGGAACAGAAGCGCAAACAAAGACTGAATTCTTTAGTCGAAAGAAATAGTCATGTAGATGTATGAATCACGCGTTCGTTTTTTCATATGCAAAAATTCGTACGCACCGATTTTTATAACATATATAAAAGAAAAGAGACATTCCTGATTTGCTAAACTTTTTGCTGCTAATTATATGTAAAACTTGTGTTTAGTTTTATTGTATAAAAATATAATTATTTATTGAAACAAAATCGTTTCAAACAAAATCGAACTTGTTAGAGACAAATGGTTGATATATTAAATAAAATAATATATAGTCATTTAGCCAAAGACAATACGAATACGAATTCATTTAACGTTTACCTTAACAATATATACACTAATAATTACATTAGATATATCGAGTTTCTAATATATATACATTTTAAGTTTCAGTCTTTATCTCATAGGTATTGGCCATATGTTCCGATATACCAGTACTGAAGATTTATAGTGTACATAACATGAACTCTACTCTCTCTCTAAAACTTTCAGAATGAATCTCTCTCTTAAAAATTGAAAATAGTGAATGAATTATTCTTTATTAAAACTAACTTAATTTTCATTCTTTAGAATGAGATTCACTCCAAAGAATTTAGAGAATAGATTTTCAATACTTTTTTTTTACAATGTATGTCGCAACACAGTCATTGTCTGATTATAAAAAACGTTAATAAGAAAACGATAGTGATGCGTACTAAAGTTCATATCCCGTATCGCCTATGTCATCCAGCCTATCAATCGCTGATAAATGATCAAGCTGGTCTACAAGCAGACCGTTTTCATAAAGAAGCATCGTGATTTGTTCTTGCGTGTCACAGATGTTGCGCCATTTCTTCGTGCTCTCCTGCACTGGCACACTCGTTTTTTCGATTGTTTTCGATTTGCCGGGAAGCCTGTCTAACGAATGCAATAGATTTTCATTGCGCTCCTTACTCTCCTGCGATAAACGATAGGAAAATGATTCCAGCACACGTTCATAACTGTCTATGTCCTTGTCCAATATCTGAGTCTGCAAGAACACCGTTTGTGCCATTTTGTACCAATCGGCGACGCACTCGGATCGTTGTGTCATTGCTGGTATACACTCCGTTTCGAGAAGCGCTTTCAATCGACGTCCCGTTTCCGTGACCTGTTCAATGAAGATTGCGACGTTTCAATGAAGTAAATGAAAAATAATTTCTGCAAGTTTTTCTGATTTATATCTTAATTTATAATAACAGACTGAGAAAGTAG
>NW_017305601.1:597089-601910 GCF_001594115.1 Trachymyrmex septentrionalis | reverse complement strand
ATTGCGACGTTTCAATGAAGTAAATGAAAAATAATTTCTGCAAGTTTTCTGACTTTCTATCTTAATTTATAATAACAGACTGAGAAACTCGATATGTAAATTTACATACTTTTATGCGTTCAAGAACGTGGAATTGTTCGTCATTGTAAGTGAGACTACGAGTGGCCCTGTCTCTCAACAAATGTTGCCATCCATCTCTCAAGCGATCGACTAAGGTTGCTGCTCTCTGACTTGCTTTCGTGGTCCACGGACACCACAAACCGCGAGTACTGTTGTCCCATTCCCCATGTAAATTGCCTTCTTTTACATACCTGCAATAATAATATAATAAATTTGTTTTTTATTGCTGCACTACAACTTTCCATCTCATTTTCTCCCAATTTCAAACATTAAGTTTTAACACAAAGAGTGTTTTCAAAATATATAATCGGTAGCTTAATGATATAAATATAATTAAATATAGGTCAACATTAGTTTAGCTGTAAAAGATAAGTCTTATATATTAGATTTCTTTTTAAGCTGCCAATTATACTTTGATTATAAAGAACTGAATGCTCATAAACAGGAAAGGAATCGAACTCTATCGATGAAATGTGTTTTTCAAATGTAGCAGTTATAGCTTTGCGTCTTTTAAGATGATTTACCTTTGATGGAGTTGCACTATTGCTGGAGTCAGTTCGCTCATAAGTTCCTTACTTTTCACGTCCAATTCCTTCCGCCAGTTTTTGACCTCCACCGCAGTTTGACCGCTGAACTTTCGGAACACGTGCCTGGCGAAAGTCTCACTCCTTTCTACCGCCAATACGGTATCCTCCACTGCTTTCGTGAATTCCTTCGAATGTTGACACTTCTCCAGCACTCGAGTAAGTTCTGTAGATAGAAGACCGCTAAATGCGTCTATGGCGTCTCGCGATAATTTGCTGCACAAGGCCAGTTTGTCGATTCTACGTTTACAAACATGTCCTACGGAGCACGCGACTTTGGCTTGGCTCGCGTCGTTCTCTACGGAAACGAGATTCGCGAAGACTGGAAATTTAGGCAGTTCGGTCTCCATCGGTAACACGACGTTGTTGTTCTCTCGTGAAAACAACATCAACGGTTTGTCGTTACTAGTATTGGGATATCCCTTGCCTGGTGTAGACTCTTCGATGAGATTCGTAAGAGGAATTTCTCCAAGCAGAAGAATCTGCGCGTGGGGCATGATCTCGGTCTGATCCTGAACGTGTATCTGCAGAGCGACTAGTTTCTCTTCCGGATGTAGAAAGACCTTAATCAAACTAGCTTTATGAATGTTAAATATATGGATGGGTTTCCTGCAAAGTGTGTCCGTGACCTCGCTAAAGAATCGCTCGAAGCTCCAGATTCTTTGCGGATCCACCTCCAGCAAACCGGCCAACAGTGGAGTCACTATCTTTTTCAGGCCTGTGCTTAGCTGGCAGGCTTGCGGCAATTCCCTGCTCCATTCGATCGGTCCGTTTTCTGAAGTCTGTAGCCCGGATATCACGCCTGATGCCTTCTTTGTGGTAATATAGAACATGGTCTCTTTATTCCTTCGCCCACCGAATGGCCTAAACGGTAAATTACCCGTCGCGACATGATAGAGAGTCACACCTATGGACCATAAATCAACCGTTGCCCCAAAGGTCTTGCCGACAGGTTTCCTCAGGACTGCACGTTCGTACATATCTGGATGTAGATACTCCTCGGTGCCGTATAGCGAAACAAACTGCTGATCCTCCTGCAATTCCCGAGCAGCCCCGAAATCAGTAAGTTTGTATATCGTACTGCCGTCGTCAGCGATGAATTTCATTATATTACCTGCGCGAACAAAAAGAAACAGAAGATGACTGAAAAACTCCAAATACAAAACACATAGTCTTAAAGTGCTGAAAATATAAATATAAGTAAACCAAGTCGCCTTAATTCTGAATAAAATCAAATGGAAAATTGTTTTGTAATTAAAAAAAATAAGCACAACTGATATAAAATAATAATGGCTGCATTCAGTAGAATGTTTATTTTGCAACTATTGTCAGTTTTATCCACACTCATTAGATTATACTTTTGCAACAAGAATATACAATAGGCAAAGGATGCTTTCCATTTGGTGACACAAGCATCATTTTATCTTTTTCGACATTCAGTGAGTAACAAAGATAAAATAACACTTATTGTTATCTGTATCTCCTAAAATGAAAAGATCCTTTCTGATATTCAATGAATAACAAGAAAACATGTATGTCAATTGTGTCTCCTAAAAAGAAAGCAGTCTATATTTGCATATATTATCCTGGATCTTCTACCTGGCTTCAAGTCTCGGTGAACCAAATTGTTGTCGCGCAGGTGCTTCATGCCAGCCGATAGGTGTTCTAATACTAGCAGGAACTCGCTCTCCGCGAGACCGTACGTATTCTCTGGATCATCCAGGATGTTAAAGAGACTGCCGCCAGTACAGAGTTCCATGACGATGACTTTTCCTCTGCCATCTTGCTCCTCCTCAATCGCCAGCAGCTTGACGATGTTCTCATGCTTGACCTTCTTCAGAACCTCGAACTCTCTCACCTGTACGTCATGCGGCCGCATGTGGCTCAGCTGATTGAAGGTCTTCACCGCGACTGGTTCCCCGTTGTTTTTGTTGACACCCTGGAACACCGCGCCGGTCGCGCCCTTGCCGAGCACGCTGGTGGTGCACCAGACATAGTTGGCGGATCCACGAAGGAAGGACATGTTATCCACGCGAGACTTCTGGATAAACCTGACTATCTCCGCTCACGTTGCGCGATCCTCTCGTGACGTCACAAACCGTACATTACCTTCCACGTTTCGATGGAAGCTCGTCGACGCATCTCCATTATAAAACTATTGATCTCTGAGAAGTATTTTAGACTAGAATATTAGGGACGACGTATTCGTGAACATGGAGAATGAAAATGTAGGTTTAAGTGGCATTAAAAGGAAGCATTTAGAATGACACGTTTACAAGCGGAGCGAGCAACCTAACCTATGCAAAAACGGAAAGTTTATTTACGTTGACGTTAGAGGTCTGTTCGCGTTGCTTGAAATTCCCAAAAATGGTTTGCACTTAAAAGGAGATAAATATATATGTATTCGGACGTTGGAGAGAGAGAGAGAGAGAGAGAGAGAGAGAAAGCGAGGATGATAAGTGCAAAAAATACAAGCAACTGAAGCAACCCGAACAGACCTATCAGCAGCTCTGGATTTGGACTTCAGAGTTTCGCGCTTTTACCGCTCGAGGTCTTTAGAAGCGATCCGGAGAGTTGATCCGTTACTCTGTCCTGTCGTAGAGCGTAGAAGAGGAAGAGAGATAGTGAGGAAAAGAAGAAGAAATTAGCCGAAACAAACCCGGCAAACTGCCTCTTTTCATCATGGAACTGACGGAGTTGGCGAAATACCTGGATAAGATCAATATCCCGCGTAAGGGCGACAGGATATACAAGGACGAGTGCGTTTACTCCTTCGACACGCCAGTAAGATTATTCTTCGTCCTTTGTTCCCCTTGCCGACGACACCTCCAGCGAGACTGTCGGGCGCGATCGTTATCAGTTCAAAAAATATGATATTTCTTCTTTGTCCAAGGATACAGCCACCGGCCTCTATGTCAACCTCACCACCTTCTTGGGCCTTGGACGGGAGCATGTTACCCGGTACTATGAGAACACCGGCAATCCCGTCTACCTTCATATTAAACGTATTAAGAAGGAGGTAATTTCTGTTTGTTTAGCATAAATTCATGAGACTTGTTCTTTTTAACTGAAATTCTTTTTTTACGATTTCTATTTTTACATTGGAGAGAAAGATGAACTGTACCAAAGAAATTCAGCTAAATAGAATAGGCTTATTATCTTGTTGAAGAGATCTTGACCTTTAAACTTGTTCTTTTTACGTTGAATTTTTTATATGGTTTATCTCTCTTCCTTTTCTTTCCAATTTGGAGAAAAAAAGAGAAGAGATGTATTGTTCCCAACATATTATTTCAGTTAACAAGAACAAGCTTTTTGCTTTGTATATGGAAGCTGATACAACATATTATTATTAACTCTAGGATTGCTAATAGTAAATATCTTGCTAAAATTGTCATTGTCAATTTTTCAATTTCTTATTCCTGTTTACGATTAGTGAAAAGTATTATTTTAGTATTATTTGTATTGTTAGAATTATATATTTGTATTATATTTATATATTTTCAATATTTTATATTATATGTCTAATACAATAAAGAAAAAACTTTAAATGATTGGCAGAGCCTGAAAGTGGCATCAACAGCAATTTTAGTGTTCATATAAATAGGATGTAATATATGATACGAATAGGAAAAACATTCTCTGTACAAAAGTTTTGTCGATAACAAGTTATATATCAATACTTATACATTAATCTTGTTATTTACATCGTTATTTGAAGTGCAGTCACGTTTGCGTTTAAATCAAAGCTTGATTTTTTTTAAATAATTGATAGACTCTATACATCGACAAGAAAGATTTGTTAGATATACTTTTACAGATATATTTTTACATAACCCTTTTTTTATACCTGATTTGAAAAATATCTGTAAATTTTTTTATAGATTTCACCTGAGGAACAGGGAGATGGACCTGAAAAAAAAATTACGCGACTGGCAATAGGGACAGTAGGTGGATTCATGCCTGATCAGCAGAAGTATATCTATGAAGAGACATATCAGATAGTCATTCTACCTGATTTCCTTACTATTGCTTATCCAGGGAGCGAGTTGCCTGAAAAGGTAGGATTTATCTGTGAGATTGTGTATTAGAGATTTTACTTTAAACTTTGGCCAAACGA
>NW_017305601.1:552840-596989 GCF_001594115.1 Trachymyrmex septentrionalis | reverse complement strand
TAAGAATGAAATATATATATATATATATATATATATATATATATATATATATACTATCTTCTTTCATATGCTATTTCATTCTAATTCATACAAGCTTATTATTCTACCTTACTGAAGTCAACAAAAACGACAATCAAAATTTTGACATCTCATGACCAGACTCTATTATCTCTACTATCTTTATTTGTGTATAATTCTATTATATATGATTAATTATACAGTTTTTGACAAAAAATATTATGCACAGGTTTAAACAAAAAAATCAATTTCATAAATGGTGATAGATATATGACAAAGTATTATTCCCAAAATATGACACGGGATTATTTCGATCTTTCAAAAAAATCTGAGAAAGGTCCTGAGCATGTCACTCTTACGAAAAAAATGATCCCGACATTTAAATAACTTTTTTGTCAAAGAGTATATTTAAAATATTTAATACTATTGGCAGGTGGAACATGCAGTTAAGACTATATTACAAATGGAAGGTGCATGGGCGGTGGCACAAGTAGAAGCCGTAGCCAGTATGTGGGATGGAGAAGTCAGAGCGGAGTCAAAGTGAGTCTCTCGAAAAGTTTATTGTGGCATTTATTAATATCACAGGGTGATCTTAATATACAATTAGTTGCGCGACTGCGTCTATTATAAATTATATATATTCAATAAAAGAGAGATTTTCACAAATATCCTTCATACTATAACTTACTGAACGCTTTCAAGTTGCTTTTAAATCATGACTCAGAATTAATGTATTCAAATTTTATTTCAAAGATATAAAAACTTTTTTTTCAACTTCTTTTAATCACTGGAATAATGTTTGGTTATATATGTATTAGAAATTTTTATTATAAAATCTTCGTAAAAATCTTTTATTATAAGTAAGAATGTGTAAATAAATTTTGTCGGACTTTCCAGACATGCCGCAACTTTGAAGCAGCTGGACAACGGCAAGAAGATTCCGCCGAGTGGTTGGAAGTGCGAGAAATGCGATCTCACACAGAATTTATGGCTTAATTTGACTGACGGTAGTGTGCTCTGCGGTCGTAAGTTCTACGATGGAAGTGGCGGCAATGGTCACGCGGAGGAACACTACCGTGCAACTAGCTATCCTCTGGCTGTGAAACTGGGCACAATCACAAAAGGCGGTAAAGCCGACGTGTTTTCGTATGATGAGGACGACATGGTAGTTGATCCGAATCTGACAATGCATTTGTCGCACTGGGGTATCAACATTGCTCAGATGGAGAAAACGGACAAATCGATGATCGAGCTAGAATTGGATCTAAATCAAAAGTTTGGCGAATGGGTGTCCCTTCAAGAAGCAGCCAGTAAATTGACACCATTGTACGGCTCCGGCTATACTGGGCTGACTAATCTGGGAAATTCTTGCTACCTCAACAGTGTCATGCAAATGCTGTTTATTATTCCCGATTTCGTTAAAAGGTGCGTAAAATTGTCGATGATGTGTTTTCATTTTCCGCGAATGATTTTTACTTCGACTATACACGTAGGACTGACAGAGTATCTCTGATAAAAGGAATATTATAGGATCGACGTCCAGTAATTGCCAGTAAATTTCAGATATGTCGAGAGAGCGCCAACAATATTCGCTAATAATCACAACGACCCGGCGTCGGACATTAATGTTCAAATGTGAGTTACGCGATGATACTCGATAAGATAGTATTTTGCAATTGTCTAAAATTCTGAAGTATAATTTAACGAACCTTTATTTCTTCAGGGCGAAATTGGGTATTGGCTTACTCTCTGGCAAATACTCGGATCAACCGAGCAAATCCGGCACGGACGACGAGTCACGGCAGGGTATTCCACCGCGGATGTTTAAGGTTCTGATTGGTCGCGGACATGCTGGTTTCTTCTCGAATCGACAACAAGATGCTCAGGAATTCCTTCTTTACCTGATTAATTTACTCAGTGTAATTATTAATTTTTTCGTCTTTATTATTAAGTTAAATTGTCAAAGATTTTAATTGGGAAATTGATTAAATAGCGCAACAATCGACATGAGGTGTGTCCCACGGAATGTTTTAAATTTAAAGTCGAGGAAAGATATCAGTGTGGCAAATCTAACAAGGTCAAGTACACCAATCGTCCGGAATATATCCTGCCACTGCCGATACCGTTAGAAGCGGCAGTGAATAAGGTGTGTACATTTGAACGTATTTGATAATCTTTTTGGAAAATAATGCCCTTGCTATATACCGGAATTAATTAAGTGATATATCTAGGACGAGGTAGCTGCATACGAGGCTCAGAAGAAGGAAGTCAAAGCAAAAGGGCAGAAGCTAGATTCTAATAATCCCGTGAGACCTCGTATAAAATTGTCGTCATGTCTTGAAAGTTTCAGTCGCACGGAAATTGTGGAACAGTTTTATAGTTCAGCATTAAACGAAAAGACGATAGCACATAAGTAAGTATTATTATAATTATTGATTAGCTAGCAATGACATTATCCTATTCACTTGATAATTTAATATTCGAACATCTTAATTCTGTTTAATAGAAATCAATAATATTATGATCTGTATATTTCTGAATTTCTCATTTCATAATTGTAAAAATCAAGCAGATTCGATTTTTTAGCTAATTCTTTTTACATTATTATTTCTTTAGAACTACCAGACTAGCCAGCTTTCCAGATTACTTGCTGATCCATCTGAAGAAGTTCACAGTGAAAGAAGATTGGACACCTATTAAGTTAGATGTGGCGATAGAGATGCCGGACACCGTAGATCTGAGCTTCTTACGCGGAAACGGTTTACAGTCCGGCGAGGAACTGTTACCGGACGGTGCGACGCCACCAGCGCCCGTTTATGATGCAAATCTTTTAAAAGAATTGATGGACATAGGTTTCCCACCAAACGCGTGCAAGCGAGCTCTATATTTTACGCAGAACCGTAATCTCGAAGCTGCGACCAATTGGGTGATGGAACACATTGCGGATTCCGACTTCGATGAACCATTCGTGCCACCAGGAGTCGACGTTAAATCTAGTAAATCAATTCGCTTTAGCGTCGAATTAATTGACTTTATTTATTTGATTATTGATTTCAGGCGAAGATACGTTTGTGCCAGATCAAGCTGCTTTGGAAATGGTAATGAGCATGGGTTTTACGCGGGAACAAGCGACAAAAGCACTCAAAGCGACCAACAACAATTTAGAACGCGCGGCTGATTGGATCTTCAGCCATCAAGCTGAGCTTGATGCTCCAGAAACGGAAAGAAACGCGGCGCCAGCGAAGGAAGCGAAGGAAGCGTTCAGAGACGGAAGCAGTCGTAAGTCAATCAAATCATCTGTCTTTCAAATTGCGGATTGTAGTAGCAATAATTCGAAATAAAATATTCGGTCTATTTAAAAGTTATGTGTTCCACTTCATCAGGGCGAGGAGCAGCTTGATACTCGCCCTGATGAAGTGGACTGCAAGGTTTACGAAACATTGGCATTCCAAGAATGGATTTGGACACGAAGGAAACCCGCGAAACGCATAACTTTTATATAGAAAGCACCCGTAGAAGCCTCAAGAATATTATTCGGTCTATTATAAATAATATAGACACAGTATATGCCAAAATGGATAAAAATAAAGTGAAGGAAATTAGAATTAACCGGATATATTATTATAATTTGATATATTATTATCGAGATTTATAAAGCTTTGATTTACATTTATATCATCATTGAGAGAAATTGATCAAATTTACTTTTTTGATAGTTTCATAATCGCTTCTTTATTTTAGGATACAAACTAGTGGGTTTTATATCACATATGGGTACATCGACGATGGTAGGCCATTACGTTTGTCATTTATTGAAGGAAGATCGATGGGTGATATTTAATGACGAAAAAGTACGACAATTAGTTCTAGATGATCTTTGAGTTCTATTCTGATATCATTTTTGAAAATTTTGGTGCTTCTTTTCTTACAAATTTTTATTATTGCAGGTTGCTTTATCGGAAAACCCACCGAAAGAGTTAGGATACATTTACATGTATCAACGGATCGACTAGTGTAACTGCTGTTTTGTAAAAAGATGTTGCTTTTCAACAATAAAAAAATAATACAAATACTTTTTTTATATATTATGTATATTGAAAGTATATCAAAGTGATAATGTGTTAAATAATATGGTTAGTTTTCACTAGGAACAGTATAAGGAAAATTATAATACTATAAGGGAAAATAAGGGGACATACAAAGAATACAAGATGAAAATTCCACTTTATTTTCTAACAATGGCACATTCCTCAATGTGTTTTAAAGCACTTTACGATTACAATCGCCGATGGAAATAAAGTAAACTCTGTTCTACGAATATACATGAATTTAAAAAAAAGCAAACTATCTTGTTTTTAATGAATATTTCATAAATGCATAAGTACCGGAGTAACAGACTCTATGGCAATGTATAACAAGTTCCTCAGCATGTTAATTGAAATAACATCGAAATAATCGTAAAATAATATATATGTATTTTGATTAAGCTTGATCGTATGGATATATTTCCTATACAGTCTCTCTAAATCTAAGTACACGAAAGATCCAAAATCTCTCTTCGAAAAGGACGCAATTAATTTTCGTTCCATTTGTGTCAAGTTAGCAGGCACTATGGGTGTGCATATATATTTTGTCGTATTGTTCATAGTTATATATATATATATATATATATATATATATATATTTGCTTTGTCGTACTGCTGTTTGCATTTCTATGAGTTTATGTAAAAAAGTCTTTAAAAAATATTTCAATCTGGTAATAAGTATAGAAGGCCACAAGCTTACAGTATAATTGCGGTTAATGAGAAACATTCTGTATAATATCATTATATGACAGTAGCATTTTAATTATCTCATATAAATTAGATCTCATGTAAGTTATCTCACACACTGTAAGTTAAATCACTGCCACATTCACTGTTGCATTTCGGTAAAATTTGTGGATTTCACATCTCGTCCTCTCTTACACACAGGACTTGCATACAAATCTATGATCTTTTTTACAACGCGCATTATATATAAGCTAACAATATTTATAATACATTAGAGTATTTACAGAGAAATGCGTTATTATGTGCGCAATACTCGATGGAATATATCGCATCAAGTCAAATTTCTCGTACACTTTAACATCATGCAAGTGACTTGTATACATTATGTATACATACGTAATTAACTTGTACTGCAACATCTTTTCTTTTTATACATATTCTTGACAAGTATATCTATGCAGGTATTATAATTGACATTTCAAACTTTTTGCTTTTATTCGTAAAAAAAGATTTAAAAACGTTTCTTCGTTGAAATCATTGAAACATAAACAGATAATTTTTAAAGTTATAATGAAAAGTCAGAAGTTATAATGTTGTATAACATCATAATATTGTTGAAAAAAAAATTAGTAAATTTTTTAAGTGATAATTCTTGTTAACGTTCTCATTAAAATCATTTTCGCGGAAAAAGACCTGCACTTGAATTTTCGGCTGCAATAATATATATCAATGCCTATAATAATATAATATGCATAATATATTATAATTAACCAGAACTCGAACATCACACTTACTTTGATTACTTTGTAACAGATATAGTTACTTTCGTCATAAATGTCATAATAAAATTGCATTGACATTCGTCACAACATGATTAATACTGCGTGAAAAATATATGCAAAACGATCCAACCGGGAAAGACTCAAATGCGAATACTGAATATTATCTTACGGAATCGCTAACCGACTTTCCATAAAATAATTGCACAACGGCACATATATTTAATAATATACTGTTTCATACAACGGTATATTATCAAAAAATATATTCAATATATTTTTTTATGATACAGTCTCGAGTAAGTCGTCAGATTTTATAACTAATCAATATGGATCTATTGTCTTTTATTAATACCACCATCGATAATGCCCACCGACGGTGGAATGGCATAAATGATTTGATTACCGTCCTTCTTGAATGTAGGCTCGATGACATCAGGCATCACCTCAATATATAATAATTTACTCTTGTTGCCTAGCATGCACTTAAATTTTATGTCCACTGTGACATGCAGGTCGGCGCCACGCAGTCTATCCAAGAAAAAAAAAGATTTTATTGCCAGGAGGGAGAGAGAGAGAGGAAGAGAGAGAGATTACAATTAAATATAAAATATACCCCTTCCCCTGGAATTCAATTGAACCATTTATCACAATTTTTGGAAATTTTCCAACAAATATAATATTCTTATATACGATACATTTATATAAAGTGCATTTGCATATCAGATATTATTGAGCTTTAAAATATTTTCAAAGCAACTTACTGGTAGTACCGGTTACTCAGTATGCCGACTAGTTCTCCGATCCTATCATCTTTGGCAATGATCGATAGAATGAAATCATTTCCGCGATTCGAGTGAATCGTGATAAGTTGATCCTTTCCAGGAGAAACACTTAGACCGGTGATCTCCGCTATAGGCATGCCTTTCCTCATATTCTTAAACTTGACGCCATCAAGCTTATATACGGTATGTTCTGTCACTACTAAAACACGATCCGCTGGCTTGTTGTACCTGCATTATTTTTTAGATTATCATACTGTTTATTGCTAGATCTATCATGAGATTATCAACAAAATGAGAAACCTGTTAGTCTTTCTAATAAATGCACTGAATAGAACGGTTTTGAAGTGGTCGGTGTTTCGTAAGTTATTTATCGACGAGTTGAAAACATCGCTTTGAGAATTCTCATCCGGTTTGCACAGATAGTTTCCATCCCAGCGTCGATCCTGACCCCAGTAAGATCGCTTTGAGCGCAACACAGCGCTCGCTGCCATCTGTAAATCATATTTATGACATAATCAGTATAATTAACGAATATTGAGTTACTGATAATCTTTAAAATGGTTAAGTTAATAAGGATAAATTGCAAAAATTGCCACAAGCGCGTACTTTCAATCGAAGTTGCGGCCAGTCCTCCCGAGGAATTGCTCTAAGTATCATCCACGCCCACCATCTCGCGTACATATTCCTCAAAGCGGGTACCACGTGTCTCACGGCGAAATTTTCGCGTGGCCACGGTAAAGTCTTGCCGTAACCTCGAAGATTTTTGGCGTTTCTGAATGTCCTCTCGAGTTGCTTGATATAGATGCGTCGTTTGTATCTTTTGTAATATTCCATCAGTATCAACGCAGCTCTCATCTTCTTGTATTTCTGACGACAGATGTATCCTCGCCATTGCTTTTGTAAAAGAATCACGACACCTGGTATCAAGTCGTTGCGCATCTACGAACGAAATAATTAATATTCGCTATGACTATAATTTTGTCGTGATGTATAAAATCCAGATTTGGCCAATTAACCTTTTCTAATGCAAATAAGGTCTGTGGTGAGCGAATAAATATCTTCGTATGACCGTATTTAACGTCGTCCGAGAAGTGCTTCTCATTCATCAATGTGCGTACGCCATCCATATCATGTTCGCCTCGGAAGTTTGGCCATGTATACTGCGATATCATCTTGTACCTGGTAACAAAAAATTAAATTCATTATTATTTCTACAACAGAGAGATAGATTTGCATTTAGAATACTTATATAGTTGGATCGTTCAAAAAATAATTTGTAATCTTAAAGTTTTAATAACCACATAATTCTCTTATTGTTTATTTGTTGTAGACGTTCTTTTTTATTTATTTCATTCTCATTTTTTATTCTTATCCAATAATTATCTGATCATTATAATAAATAAAGCTATTATTTAATTCTACTGCATCCAATACCTTTTTAGAAATCTGTCGTAACGTTGTCTGTAAACAAAACCAGCTCGTCTCACCAATATGTTCTCCACAAGTCCCAAATATCTCACTTGATGATTTACTCTCTCATCATCGAAGACGACTGGAGATTTTACTTCGTTAGGTTTTATGCATCTGACATAAAACGGTTCTTTACTTGCTAGATTCTTCACCAGTGCGATCATAGAATTTCGGAACAATGTACCAGCAGTTAAAGGTCTTTTTGTTGTCTAAAAGAAATAATACGCAGATTTAATTAGGTACAATCTTCTTCAGATGAATGAATTGTATCTACATTTAGCATTAAACGATTATAATATAGATTATAATATTTATAACACATATGTGAGCGATCATCTTTGTACCTTTAAAATATTCTGAGCACCTTCAGGCCACATTTTGCTAATTACGGGATTCTTGCTTTGATATAGCAGACGTTTAAAATCTTGGAAGAGCGTATCTTTATTCTTGTCAAGGAAACCATTAATATTATAAATCACATCTCCAGCATAATGTTTAATTTTAAATTGTGTTCTATGTTGCAATTCTTTGTCCATCGGTTTTAATTGTCGAGAGCTATAATGTTTATGATCCACTAATTTCTTATCCATTGCATCGAGAAGCATCTAAAAATAGGTGTGTTTTAATTTTTCTTAAGAAACTTTAGATCTTCTTTCGCTTAATGAAACTTTAAATCTTCTAGCAACCTCATCGGTGACCTTTCCAACATTGAGGCAAGCTTCATCCATGATTGCTATCATTCCCTTGTGAGCTTGCTCGACCAAGTCGCAAATGATCTGATTATTGAAGTATTCAATGTTTTGCCATTCTATCCCTTCCTTATGGTATTCTTCTTGCTCTTGTTTGAGAACCAACTCTGTGACAAAATGTTCGTAATTACAATTTATTGTTTTATATTTTAAATTCAATACGAAATGTATATTAAGCATTACACTCACCAATAAAAAGTTGTTGTAGCTTTTCGTTACAATAATTGATACAAAACTGCTCAAAACTGTTTATATCGAAGATTTCAAAACCATAGATATCGAGCACACCGATCAGTGTTCCGTATCTCCTCATGTCGTCACTATTATTTACGTTGATGGATCCATTGACGAGCGATACTATCCACGTGAACAATCGCTCATATATAGCCTGAAAAATTTATAAAGACTTTTGTTAATACATGTCAATTATAAAAAACTTTATAAGAAAATAAATAAGTTGAACACACTTTCGCTAATGCATCTCGACCGTATTCAGCTTCGATCAAAGTGTGAGTCTTCTGCATGACTTCTCCACCCGCCGCTATGACTCTTTGCGAGAGAGCAGTGCTCAAATCTTTTGAGTTGATGGAGAACAAATTAGCGGTGTCGTTCAAAGCACTGTTATTCCCAATTATAAGTTTGTCATCATCCAGTCTGAAAGTGATGTTACCCTGGAAGATAATGAAAAAGTAAATCACGTGAATCACGCATATAATGACTGGAAGAAAAAATATAAGAAATGTTAGAGTTAAGAAAAGTGTTTTACTTATATATCAACTGCCTACCAAATGTAAGATACCAGCGATGATATTCCATATGGTATGCGTCTCATTCGCAGAGAATCCAAGGATAAACATGGCATTACAAACAGTTTTGTAATCATTTCTATCAGAGGAGACCGTCTTATTATTTCTTCCATTATCGATGAAATAATAAGCCGCTGGATCACGGACCAAACGTAGCTTATTCAATTCGGCCTCGCTACAGCCATTCAGTAACTAAAAATTAAATTTCTGATATGACATATTTTGTATTTGCGAGCAATTCATATTCCTATAGTTTCTAATCGCGCAGGAAGCTTCAAGCGTGAAATTGTAGTGATTGCGAGTGAACGAAACCTGATAAAAGCAGTGAAAATTGCGTTCTCCTTTTTGCTGATAGACCACTCGTGATTTCTCGAGGAGATAATTAGTCACGTGGCCGCCGATGGGATCTCCCTTGAAATCAAAATTGATGTCCATGTACTTTCCGAAACGCGATGAATTGTCGTTTCTATTTGTCTTGGCATTCCCGAATGCCTCCAATATCGAGTTCGATTGGATGAGAATGTTTTTCACTCTGTAAGAATGCATTTTTATCGCGCTTAGCAGCGCTAAGGAAAGAATAAATATTTTCACTATAATCTCGACAGAATTTTGCATTTTATATTGATTGTGCGATTAAATAATATATGATCGTGTATAAAAATGTACTGAGATTAATCTTATCACTTATAGAGGTTTGCACATCAGACAGTGATTAGATAGTGAAAACTGATACTAATTGCCATCAGCTTCTAAATAATCTAAACGACAATCCGTACCTCTCGATCTCTTGCTGACCGCTGAGATTGGTTACAGCGGCAATGTATTTCATGATAATTTTGCTAGCTTCTGTTTTACCAGAACCCGATTCGCCACTTATGACTATGCAGGTGTCTCTGCCCTGTTGCTTCATTTCCTTATGCACCGCATCCGCGATCGCGAAAATATGCGGAGGATTCTCGAACAGTTCTCTTCCTGGAAGCGATAAGATAAAAACATTGCAAAATATATTATTAAAAGTTAAATGCGTGCATTTTATTTGTCTCGACACCAGTTAATTGAATATTCCTTTTGAAATAAAAACTATCAGTATTCTTTCGAACTCAATCGTACCTTTGTACTTATTAATCTGGTCCACATCATAAATATTGGTGCTTTTGTAAGGATTAACGCTCACACAGACTTCGCCGATATATGTATAAACTTTTCCCCCGTTAAATCTGCAACAATACAATAAGAGCAGAATATATATTTAAAAAAAATCTAAAAAAGTGAACAATTAAAAAGTAAAATCAACTAGAAATAGAATTAAAGCAAAAAAGATAGAATTCCCTAAAAAATTCATATCATTAAAATGAAATTTTTCTTATAATAATGATAATTTTCAAGAAACCGTACACGGAGAGAATTTTTTCTTAGAGTTTACTCTGAAAATATGATAGTCGTGGGACAACATTGTATTTCGAAGAATTTTAATGTAAATCTCTCTCATTCAATAACAAAACTACAATAAAATATAAAATAAGTTTGATTAATTTTACTGAAGTGCATGATAAAAATCTTTAAAATATTTTGTATTGTATCATAACTACTATTTAAAAAAACTACCAAATTTTAAAAGAAAATTCTCTCCGTATAGTAACGCAAGCAACTTTATACTTTCTGCGTGCAATCTGCAGGATTCGATGAAATACTCAGTTTCTTTGGTAAGCAATTAGCTCGTATAATAAAGTTTATTAATAAATAATTTCTATGGATACGGTTCTATGGATATATCGATATCCACGAAAACGAAAGATAGGTATTATTTGCTAGACAGCAGACTCAACTTTGAGATTATCAAGGCATATAATGAGTCATTCGTCCTTATTTCAACGACAATTGCGTGCTCGCCAATGCAACTAATTATTTTTCTACTTGTAGCAAAAAATTTAAAACAATATATTTAACATACGGAACGTTCTTTCCAATTTCTACATTCGATTAAAAAAGAAATACTGAATTTTGACAATTAAAGAAATACAAATCTAGACAAAAGCGCTGTTCGAATCATTCAATTAGTTTATTCAATTATTAATTATATGGCGTTAATAATTATCTTATTAATATATAATGTTAATAATGTGTAGCATTAATAGCATAATTATAGATATTAGTTATAATATTCTAAAAAAATCTTAATTTAACACAACAGTAATTTTTATTGTTAATCACATTTTTTAACTGCTCTTGTTTGCATTTAATATTCATTCACTTTTACCAAAATTATTATATCATAATTAATTATTGACTGTTATCAAGTTTCGTAGGGATGACGCGAGCACAATCTGAAAACTATGCAACAACTCAAGGATGATGACGCATCGCCGACACGAGCCCCGATAAGGATTACGCGAGTCGCATACATTCGTCGTGTACATATATTCGAGGATACGCGTCTTCGAACGCTCATTTTCTCGTCATTGAATTTACCGCTAAACGAGCTTGCCCTCGTGTGTTTCTCAGCTCGCGTTGGCGTCGGATAACATGAGTCGTCGTCTAAAATGATGACATAAATCGATAAAAATAAAATCTCAACCCATGTATCAATTTGTGGACAATCAGTCTGCATTGAACTTAATTTTAAGGAATAAATTAAAAGGACTTGAATTACAATTCGAAATATTAAATTAGAGATCATACAATGAGCAAAACATTTAAAAAACAAACCAAGACTTTCTTTAATTGTTATACATATCCTTTTTGTACTGTACTTTAATTACTAATCATTTTATCATAACACAATCGTTTGAGACTTCTAATTCCGAATCTTTCTCTTGGTGAAATCGTTAAAACTGCCAGGAGAAAAGAATCACTCTTTACATGAAATCATTACTTCATAGATGCTGCCTCTGAAAAAAAAAGAAAAGTTTCTTTTATCACGAGTACGATTTGCTATTTAATGTTAAATAAACGTAAGACCTTTACGTAGGATTTTCTGTATACGCTCTTTTTCTTCTTTCTAGTGAAAGTTGCAGTTTAGCGAATAGCCGGGGTTGTGTTAATAGTTTTAAAGTTTGCAGGAAAAAATAATAGGCAAACCCGTTTGAAATCTAGCTTTGAAATAAGTTTCAAACGGGTTCGCCTATTATTTTTTAGGTACAAGCTATCGGAAAGATATGGATCTAATCGTCTAAAGCTGATATGACAGTTCCCGAAAAACTTTCTAACCAGATTACTCGATAATATAATGTTATGATAAACAAGATAATGCTTAGCAATTCATTTGCATAATCATAATTTGAGAAAGAAAGTCTTGTTTTGCTCTTTATAGATTTATATATAAACCAAATTTTTCGAAACGTAATTCAAATCTTCAGCCTGTTTCTTAAAATTAAATGTTTTATAATATATTCTTGATATGATTTATTTTTAGATAATTATTTAATTTTTGTAATTCATATCAATCTAATTGGATATGTTCACATACATAAATGATTGATTCCTCATTGAGTTTCATTATTCAATCAGATATTTATATTATACTTGATTCCTCCGTGCTTAATTTGATTTAATCTACCATGTAGATCTATTTAAGATTTCATGTAATATGTCTAGAGTATACGATGAATCAGAGCGCGTAATTCATTTTCACTCATACATATCTATACATTTTCCAAGAAATATGCGTCATGCATTGTGTATCATTAATCTTCGAGTGCTATAAGTGAATTCAAATCTCAGTCCAGCGTAGTAATTACATACAAAGCATAAAAAATATAGTAGCAAGCTGACATCATTATTTTGACATAAAAATCAAAAGAAAACAAAGATGTTATTTTGGATCAAAATAACGAATGTCATCTTACCCTATAAATCTTACCCTCTGGGTTCTATTTTCAAAAAAAAGCTTGTAACTTGCATAAAAGATACAATATCTTCATATGTATATTGGACAGAAAATATTTACGAATATCAAAGATATACAAATCATTGATGTTTTGGTATCTTTTTGGCATACACAGAAAAGAGTACATATTTTGTATTTAAATCTTAATTATATACTTTTTTCAAGTATTTCAAAAGTTCATATATCTGCAAATCTATCACAAACATAAAATTTATTTAAATATGTTTTGAATCTCAGTAAGTTTAATATTTCAATCAAGATTATTAAATCAAAACAAATTCGATTCGCTTATTATATAAAGTAGCTTCTTCTATAAAATTTTATAAAATATTTGTCGAAAGAAACTAAATTCTTGCTTTGAGTATATAATAATAAGTTTTTCTAAAAATTTGTAAAACCATTATCAAGAAAATATTCTTTGTTAAAAATAATAGATACCTAAAAGAAAAAAAAACTGAGCTATCAACAATAGAATATTCTGTGTGTATTATGAAGTTATTCAGATTTCAGAAACATTTAAAAAAATGTTTACAATTATAAAGTCATCATTCTCTGAGTCACTAACAATTGTGGGAAGAATGTATGCTTTATCTTAAATTATGTTATTTGACTTTGGTCTTTGTGCAACTTCGCGGCGTATGCACGCAACGTACGTGTTGCGTGAGTACACGTGCCCTTTATCCTCAAAATGATACACCCACGCAATCGTGCAACAGGTATAATATCATTGCTTCAGTTGCTCACAGTGTGATATGTAATTCCATGCTCCTCACGATACACACGATACAGTAAATTGGAGTAGTTGCCTTGACGTGTTCTTTTTTTGCGATGCTAAGCGACGATTTTCTCGACTCGCACGCGTATTTAGGCTCATCAGCTCGTTATTTATCTTTGGAAATTATTCAGAAAACTTGGCAGCGAGACAGAATAAAGATCCCTTTACGAAGGGATGCTCAACTAAATCGTCATTTATCTCTGGAAACATAATTTGGCAAAATAAAGATCTCGTTTATAGACAATAAATTATATTGAAAATTAATTAATAATTGTTTATCGATTTAGATTCAATTTAGCGAAATATGCTTTTCGATATTAAGCCTGTGGTTTGTTCAAATACTAAACGATCGTACCATGATTAAAAAGCTCTAAAAAAAAAGATGTTACATTAATAGAAGTCATCAAATATATCAGAAAAAAAAGTTTAAATAAAATATTAGTAAAAAAATTAATTAAATTTTAGATAAAACAGATTCTAACAGACCAACAGAGTTAAATATCTTTCCAACAAGACACCGAATTTTTGTTTGGAGAAAATTTAGTTTCGCGAAAAAAAAAGATAAGTTTATGACTGTCTATGACGCGTTACAATAAAATTACAATGAAATTACAACGATTGTTTCAATTAACTAATGTAAGTTAATTTGCTAATCTCGCTATTTTTAATTCTGTGTTATAGCTTTATCTACCAAGGTACAAAAAAGACGAATTAGTTATAGTTAACGCTGATTAACAACCGGTCGCACATTAATTATTGCTGTCATCTAGAATTCAACTGTAGTTACGCAATGATCTGATAACTCATTATATTAGTCAGTTATGTTTAAATTACAGTCTCGCCTGTAATGCGGAAAAGTGATATCCAGTTAAGTAATAATTAGTGTCGGTGCAACTGGTCTGGGAAAAGTTGTCACTGGAATCATTAAATGAAAATGAAAGTATGAAACACGAGATTACTTCGAACTGGTTAATCAAACTGGAATAAATTACTTCTAAGATTTATAGCTTTTCGATATGTACTACGTGTGTTTCTCAATTATATATTGTTTTCTTTTAAAAAGTGAAATATATCCTATTAACAAACAATCTAATAATAATCCAACAATGAAAAAAAAACATTTTTTAATTTTTCCCTTGATTTGTTTTGTGCTTTAAAAGGAAAAATTAATTTACGTACAATTAAAAATCTCGAAATAAAATAACGTGATGCGTATTTCATAGAAAATATGATTAAAAAGCGTCTGATTTTTACATTAAAATCATATAATTATGTGAATTAAACATCAAGTTATATCAAAGATGCTCCATTTTTTTCCAATGTTTCCTTCAATTTATTTTTAATTTGAAAAATGAAAAAACTTATGTTCATATTTTATTTTGTTTATATTTTCTTTTGTTTTTCTATTATTCTGTTTTGTATTTCTAGATTCGCCTTCTAAAATATAAAGGTGCTTTCCTTCTAATGACACTAGTCGATAAAAACATAAATTTATTTTTCTTGACATTCCGTGAGTAACAAAGAACAACACTTGCACCGACTTACGTCATCAAATGAAAAAAATTCTGCGAATCGCTGTATATATTATAACAATTTTCTCACTTTTGATTCTTTAAGGATTAAAATATATGATGATGCAGAATTTATTGTTATATATAACAATTTCCTCACTTTTACTCTCTAAAGATTAAAATATATGATGATGCAGAAATTATTTTGGAGTCGCTGTAAATTTCATCGTCGCGCTTTCAGCCTTGCGTACCCGATCCTCACAAAAACACAGACCATCAGTAGCTAGAATTAACTGACCAAGGCTGTCCGGTGGAAATGACTTCGACGACGTCTCCCCGAACGTTGTCGTCGCCTTCAGCGGGTCAAGTTCAAGATACGTTAGGAACTTGTAACATTCGAAACATTCTAAATGTTGCTTCACGCGCCTATCTTCACTTTCACTAAGTAATAATATAAATAATAAGGTAATAAGTTCGAGAACCCCGTTTCTCGAAATGGAAAGTTGATAAAAAATGCATGATCGATCGGTCGTCTACAAATCTCCAATATCTCCAAAACGGTTCTCCGTTCGGTTTGAAATAAGGAGAATGAAAGAAGGTAAACCCTTCTTCTTTTTCTTCTTCTTCTTCTTCTTCTTAAGATTCTCCTATTCGGATTTCCGACCCAACATAAAAGGTCATCTGAGTCAGTACCATGCGGTGAATTTGGATCAAAAGATCTTATGATAGCCTCTTCGGGGGATAGAGACTTCACGGACAAATAAACCCTTCACTATCTCTAGGCGACCACCTGCCAACGCACAAGCCACGCCCTCTCGCGGGCGCAGGGACGAATCGAGCCTCGCACAGCGCGGGGCGCTCCCCGCTGTCCACCTGTCAAGAATCGCGTCTGCAAATTTCAGAGCGGAGTCGTCGGTACTCCGGAGTGTACGCACCTTGTCTTAAGGTTGTCCACCACGCGCTCGACCGTGATTTCGTCCAGCAACACGAAGTCGCCGATGCCGACGTCGTGGCTTGCCATATCTGTCTCGTTCGCCCGCACGCAATGCTCACGATTGTAACAAACCGCACTTTGTTAATCACCACGTGCTACTACCGCGCGCGACCGATCCACGCGCACCACTGACGGTTGACGGGTTGGTAAGGTTGGTTCGCTCGGCGCACGTCCCACTGTCGACCAACTTCGTTATCTCGCGCGAGCGGCGAATGCGGTCATCTTCAGCTTGCAGTGCTGCTTCCCGCGTCCCCACCTCGGTCGATGACGGTGCGTAGCAGTGCTGTTCATACTGAAACGTTCAGTGATGGGTGATTAGAATTCGCGAATCGATTCGCAAATAAATATAGCGATATAGCGATCAAGTTAACCAAGGACTGTATTTTTGAAAAATATATTTCGTATACGAAAATATTAGGAAATTTATAACTTACGTAATATATACTGTAATATTTTCGTATATTTTTGTACGCAATATTTTTCAAGAATACAACCCCAGGTTCTTTTTTGTTGAACTTTTTACATTGTTTATTTTCTCTTTTTTCTCTCGGCGATGAAGAAAAAAGCAGGAAAGTTAAACGAGATGCAAGAAGTTCAATTAAAAACAACAAATCTCATGTAACGTTTTCCTAAAGGTAGGGAATGAAAAGTGAAGTTTTTTCCCATTATTTTTAATGGCAAAATTTTTATGTTTCCATCCTAAAGAAAAAAAAACTACACAATCGCTACCCAAAAATTGAATATGGAATAAAAAAGTTATTCCATTCTCTGTGTAAACAAAATAATGCGAGCATCGCTTAAGTTATGTCCATTTCAATCAATGTAGATTGACTTTAATCTTAGTTTAACTTACTTTTTATTTTTTCATGATTCTTAGAAATAGAACAAGATAAAAAGTAAGTTAAACCGAGATTAAGGTTAATCTACATAGAGGTGGACATTAGGCGATTTTGATCAAACTCCGATTAACCTAATCGACAATTAACTTGATCGGCAGAATCGCTTAAGACAATCTCTAATATACAGTTTTTAATTTTTTGTTATACATAGAATTTTATTAATTTATTTTATTTTATTCGTATTATTTAATAAAATAGTGCTTATAAATTAAGTTAATCGGAGTTTGATAAAACTGACCCTGATAACTCTATGACTTTCACGAATGCAAGAATTTTTTCAAGAAAACATAGTTTAAAAATCATTTAAAAATAATTATCATATCAAGAATTTATCAAAAAATTATCATCAAAAGTAATATAAAACTAAAATAACATCATCATTACGATTTTTCTTAAAATGAATTCAATCTGACATTATCTTAATCTTATTATAATTTTGTGTTTTACTTGGATTATTATTGATCTTACAATTGGTTTTTCTTTTCTTTACGTTCGCTATGTTTCTTTCCTATTATAAATTCCTATTATTATGGAAACCATAGACTTGTTCTTTTTAGCTAAACTTCTTATACAGTCTCTCTCTCTCTCTCTCTCTCTCTCTCTCTGCTGTTTTTCGTTTCATGTTGAAAATAAGAAGAGAAAAGAGATTAACTATACAAGAAATTCAGCATAGGATATTGAGTAACTTTTTCTCTACATTTTTCACGTTTCCGCTCTAAGAAAAAAAAATTACATGATCGACTTCTAGACTTATGTCCGTATTAATCAGTCAAACCTTATATTTAATGCTTCTTTAAATTTATCTTCAGATGCTCTACGAATTATTTTATAATTGCCCAAGCAGAACAACAAGTTATTTATATGATATCAAAATGATTATTAAAAGTCATTTTTCAATCATTTCTGATTCATTTTAATGTCAGTTTGTTATGGTGACTTATTGTTCTAATTGGGTGGATCTATAACTGAGCATCTAAAGATAAATTTATTTAATTTTAGGAAGCCTTAAGTACAAATGCCCGTATTCATAGTCAGGCCTTATATTTAAATTTATCTTCAGATATTTTACGAATTATTTCATTGACTACTGAGCATCTAAAGATAAATTTAAGAAAGCCATAAGTACAAGGTCTGACTATGAATACGAGAAAAAAAGTCTGGCTATGGGCAGTATATTCATAGTCCGTTCTTATTTCAAGACTATCTTACGTAAAGTCTTAAAATGCTAATACAGCCCTCTGATCCCTTGGTTCGTGACTTCTTAAGACTGAACTTTTAAGACGGTCTTGAACATAAGATTTGACTATGAATACCTATGACTCAGTTTCACAACTCACGGTTAACTGCGTTTAACCGTGATTTAACTTATTTCTCATCTCTTTCCAATTCTAGCATTAGAAAGAGATGAAGAATAAGTTAAACCTCAGTTAAGAGTTAATCATGAGTTGTGAAACTGGGCTTATGAGAGCTTTCCAGCAAGAGACAAATTGACACAAGGGTCATCCTTGTTCAATAATCAGTTAGAAATAAAGACTCTTGTGTCGATTTGTGTTTCTGCTCCCTTAGAATACAGGCACTAGAGTCTCTCATGGAGCGTACGTCCCTGATGTACGCGGAAGAGACGGACGGCGCGTGCGCGTTCGCACACACCCGTGCTTGATCACCTTTATTTTTGGAAGCTGCTGGAAGCGGGTAAGCGAGCGGGTGAAGCGGCTCAACGGCGACTGGCTGTCATTACTGTGTCACTAGAGTGTCGCGGACTGTTGGCGTGTTTGGATGTGCGTGTGTATGCGCATGACTCCGACCCATCATCACGAGCGATGTCGACGCGAATGGCGATGCCGACGATGACGATGTTCAAGTCGAGAATTGGCTCGACACCACTAACGAATGGCAGTGGAAATCTTGCCGAGACCCAAAAATCGACATCAGCGAACCTATGGTCGAGGATTCGCGTGAACGAGTGGACGTTCAGTCTGATGCTCTTTACCTTCTCGCTCGCCATCATTGTGGCCAAGCTGTACCTGAATTATTGTGGTAGGTAAACACGAGTCGCTCGGACGTCTTGCTCTTCTCAATTTCTTTTAAATCAGCACGTCACTTACCTGAATCTTTCTACCTCCCGAGATCGGACGTGATGCCAAGCTTCCGTTCGCGCGTCCACGAATCTCAATTGAGGTTAAACGTATTATTTAAGTTAATTTAAACGTACACTTTCTGTTTTGATTCTGTTGAAAGGGACGTTCCTAGCGATCTGAATCGCTTCCACGAGGAGAGAATCGTTGTCACGCGAACGACAGTAGATCGTCGCCGGTAGGACATACCCGTTCAATCTGTCGTATACACAAGTTTTTGTTTTGGTTACATTGGAAGCGGGATTGCCGACGATACGAATCCGTCTCGAGGGGAAGCCTGTGTCGTTGCACGCCAATATGTACTTTACTTTTATTTTGTCTCCTGTATTTTACTTTTATTTTGTCTCTTGTCAAAACGTGATAAGCTCCGAAACGGAAATTAGCTCTGTAATTTCTCTGATTATATTTTCTGTACACTTATATTATTGGATATGTTCTTCTCAGTTATGCCTTTCTACATGTTTGCCTTTCTCTTTCTCTGCTTTCATAGCATGGGCAAGTGATTGTTTCTTTAATAAAAAAGGAGAGGTAGAAATGTAGCTGAAAAAAACAGATCTAATATTTCTATAATAATTTGACCAGGTGATCATTTGTTAATTTGCCTGTTATGTTCTAATTATTATTTATTGTCAGCAAGTCATGTAGGTATTTCTAGAATTATTTATGTGATATTAACTGTTCATGCTTTCCAATTTATGTAATATTAACTTATTAATGCTACAAGAACTTAACACGATCTAAACATCATTTGTTTGTTTATATTAATTTTATAAATTGTACTGCTATAAATTGGTGTCCCATCTCATTCTTTTATGCCTCTATCAGAGTAGAGATTGAGATTGAATTTGACTAATCAAAGCAAAGTTCGTTAAACTAAATATTAGTATAACTATTGTTTTGTATATTTATATATAAATATTACTAAGCAATATTATCAAGATGCTTTGAAAGAGGCATTCTTCTCTCTTATTTATGTTTAAACATTTCTTGATCTATTTTATTTAATATTAGTTGATATTATATAGTTCTCTTTTTTCTAATTGCTTAAATTCAATTTCAATGTCTAGTTTGATACGGATAGTAGGACGCTCGAAAACTAGACAATTCTCGTTTCTGTTATGATTTTATTAAACAAATTATTTTTCGCAAAAATTCACAATCGCAGATAGCATAAAACATTCTAGTAATATTCCAGCAGCGTTGCAACGTTGCTGCAATATTACTGGAATGTTTCACGTTATCTGAAATTGCGTGAGTTTTGTTTCTAATAGATAAAAACGTACAGACGAAAGAAATAAATCTAATACATTTCGGCAATAATTTGTCCAGGCAGTCGTTTGTTAAGTTGCTTTATCTAATTATTATTTGTTATTAATCTGTATATTTCTTAAATTATTTATATAATATTAACTGCTTTAAAGCAAAAACCTAACTCGGATCACGAAAGTCATTTGTTCATTTATGTAAATTTGATATTGTATCGCTATGAATCAGCGTCCCGTCCTGTTCTCTTAGGAAACCAGACGATTCTCTAGTTGCTATTCTGATTTCAATAAACGAATTATTCCTTGGCCCAAAAATTAACAATTTATTCCGTGAACTTTATTCCTTTCAGAGAACACATTGCATCGTGCATTGTACAAGAGATGAAGAGATAACCGATGATTATATTCCTGCGGCGCTTTCCAAGAGTTTTATCATTTAAATGTGCGGGCTCCGAACTCGTGTTAAAATGCACATGTCATGCACATGTAGTCTGCATTCTTCGGTTATATTTTTACCGAGGCGCGTGGCCCATTTCTATTATGAGATCATCTTTTCCCGTACGACGCGAGTCCTTCGATCCTCTCCACCTTCCTCGCTCATGCATTTATTATACGAGATCTGCGTCGCCCATGACCGAATTTGTCAAGGCCATGTCGTCGTTTTAAAAGTACATGCCTGATCAATCATAAAAAAAGAAAAGACAACTAAAGAGAGAACTTCTTTATTTATCTTATCTTTTATCTCCTCTTATCATTTAATTAAATTAATTACTTTTACATAAACTTAGAAAATTTTACGCGGGATATAAATGTAATATATAATATCATTTTATTTAGAATTTATAATATTATATTTCAATTGAAATATATATATATATATATATATTTATAATTTAATTAAAAACTTATGAGTATAAATTAAATTATTTATAATATTAATTTCAAAAAAGAATAATAATTTAGTTTAAATGTTTTCTTTATAAATTAATGTAATCTATAAAAGCTCTATAATTTTCTCTCTCTCTCTCTCTCTCTCTCTCTCTCTCTCTCTCTCTCTCTGTCTTTCAAGAGATTTATGTGGCTGATATGAGTTTCTCATGCTCTGCCCTCAGGAAAGCTTTTATCATGGCAAGCTGGCGATCGATACTCTTTGCCATCGGTAGCATTTACGCAAATGTACGAAACAATACCGAGTATGTCCGACATTTTATCGAAATTTGATGTGAAACAATTGCCGACGGATAACGAAAAGCTCTTGAACACCGGCAATCAGAACGCAGGAGCAACCCCTAATATGCTGATAGCATTTTACAGCAGATTTGGGTGGCTGTTAAAAGCAACGATGAGCGGACTTGTGATAACAGGTTTCACTTGGTTTATTCTTTACAAGGACAGCAGTATACCCGGTATCAACCCACCGTCTCCTTTCAGTCCTTCCAAACAGAGGTAGACTCTTGGTTTCTCTATTTAATTACAGTATTTATCCAATTCAATTATAGTAGTTCCATACAAATCTTGCTTTAGAGAGTAAAACTTTTATAAATTTTAGATATGCATCTTTTATTGTACAATGTATAATTGATTGACGTACAAAAATCTAAATATAAAAACAAAAATATATATATCTTCTATTGCTCATTAATTTATTAGAATAAGTAGATAAATTTTATATTTTTTATGCTGCTTGAAAAATTGCAAACATAACGCGATTTATATCTGTTAATGTTGTTTATTTCAGGATACATGGCAGTTCAAGGATACAGATAAATTATTTAGTTGGTGCGCTAAATGGGATATTATTTTTTATCTACATGTGTCTTTAACACAGTGGAAACGTTATCGATTTTACTTATAATTCTATTTTTCTCTGTTTGTCTATTTATATAGTATTATTTATTTAATTCACTAATTTATGTCATCGGTAGCACGTTTATTTATGAATGGCTTTTATATGCGAATAAGGCCTACTATTGATAAAGTCTTAGTATTTTGTAGCTCTTTTTCTATTAACATATTACTATATTATTCGATTTCGTAAGTAGCTTTAAGCAAGAATTAAAAGCTCATTGAGCGAAAAATGCACAGGAATACATTTTCTAAAATGTGAAAAACTTCGAACGAAACTCACTATTAGCACATAAAGAATTTATTCCGCTTCTATGTATATTAATAGGCGTTACTAATGGCACAATGTGCAGTAAGTTATTGAAACCAAGTACTTTGGTTGCGCGGTATGCAACAACCAAAAAGGTCAAAGTACAAAGCAGATTGTTCCATACCTCCTCCAAATTTTATAGTTATTTATTGCTACTGTTTAAGACTGATTGATAATCTGAAAGGGCATATTTATTGATAGGCTAAAGTAAGTGTTGTAAGATATAGTTAATTTATGTACGCAGAATATATATATATATTTTTTGCTTATATAAGAATGAATATAAATAGCAGAAACGTGAGGCTATATGAGTAATATATCTCATATTCAATGCGTCATTCTGAATGTTATAAAAATGGTGAAGTCTTTCTCATTGGCAGCTAAGAATATACGAAGAAAAACACGTTTCTGAGGACCATTCGTCTATATTTATACTTAAATTATTTCAACAAATATTAGACTTAAATGACGAGTCTATTACAATTTCAATTTTTCAAATATTAAGCTCGAAACTACGACTTTTAATTCTAAACATTTATAAAAATTACAAAATACTTTACAAATATTAAGGTGCGCAAAAAGTGATACATTTATTATTATATAGAAGTTACAGTGCGAACTAGAATAAGATTAGAAGAATAAGATAATTTCTAGAGGTTTATTATGCGATAAAAGCGTCGTCCTTTCTGATTATTGCAAAAATAACGTAACAGAAATGCGCTAAAAGAATATTTTATTTTTTAAACGATTAAAACGATTTAAAAAAAGAAGAAAGGATATTTATAGTTGTGTAAGCTGCGCCTTATTAATATCGCTGTACACGCAGTATGTTCTCCCGCGTTCGCGAGAACGAAATGCTATTCAATAAACATTGAATATACATTCGCACTTTATGTATGTTTCTTATTTCGTTCAAATGTCCCGCCTGACGGCGACATGTTGGCGCACGACGCGACGATGACGCAATCGCGAGAGACTTGCGCAAGCATGCGCAAGTTGTAAAGCGAAGGCGACGAAACGGTCAGTACGCATTGTGTATACTGCATCGTTCGCCAATTCCAGTAAATTCTTATTCCCATCCACCGATTTTCTGCCGTTGTCCTTCGATCTCTTCTCACGATGGCGAATGAGACGTGTTCGTCTGGCGAAGTCATGACTGATGCCGCGAAAACGGCAAATCAGCTCTACAAGATCCACAACCAGGATGACTTCAGCCGGATCACCAAGGGAATTAAGGTTGCACGGTGCATGCAGTCACCGTCGACTTACGGTGAGCTCAGAGCTGTGAATCTGGTTTTGTAAATGTTTAACAAGACGCAGGAATGCGAGAAACGTATGTTTATTTATTTTTCGCTAAGATCAGAATAAGAGCTCCGCCTTTAGAGCGAGACGGAGATGAACGTTCAGATTGGGAAAGAAGGTGCAGCTAGGAAGGATAGCTTACATATGTGACGTTTGTCAAGACACGAAGGACACTGAGCAAGTTCATGTTCTAGAGAAGCGCAACTGTTTCTCTTGAAACAATTACGCTGAGAGTAGATATCATTTAATAATAGTTAATTTAATAAAATGTATTTATTGTGTACTGTACTGTACGTTATATGCACCTGTTTTTATATTGTCAATTGTTAATAGGAAAAAATTTGTGTAAATATTTGCTCTTATTTAAAGCATTAGATTGTATGACCTTTTTTGTTATCTCTCTCTTGTAGGAGATAACAAAAAAGTCATACAATCTAATGCCATATGTTTTTGGATACTGTCTTGAAACAATTATGCTTATTGGTTTAAAGGCTTTGTTTAAATTTTATTTAAAATTATGAGAACATGTATTTTGAGAATATTATGATTTAATATCACTTAACGTGTTGTTATAAGATTGGTATAATGAGGATTTTTTTTCACATTAATATTCTATTTCCTAGAATTCACAGTTATATTAAAAATACGTAATACAATAACATTGATATAAATAGAGTCTAAAGATTACAGTGAAAACTTTGAGTTTGTGTCTTTAATATAATCAGTTGGATTATGATATTAATCTCTTCTCCCTCTCTCAGAAAATTAATGACATTGGATCTCTTTAGGCCATTACAAAGATAAAAAACTTAATTGTACGAATTGAGGGAAATTGAATATTATTTTTTGATGAGATTATCTTAAAAAAATAGCAAGGTCATTTTTAATTTTTCAATATGCGTGAGAAAAATAGGAAATAGCCAATAGTTTAGCAAGATTTCATATGTGGAGTTCACCTCTGCTTTGCAGTACCTGATAGCGAGCAGATAATATGTGAGCTGGTGGTATCCGATTCTTTGTGTTGTTCTTATTGTAATACCGAATTTGAAGACAAGGTACAACAGAGACTCCACTACAAGCTGGATTGGCATCGTTACAATCTGAAGCAACATCTGAATGGTTTGAAATCAATTAGTGAGGACAATTTCAATAAGTTGGCCGGCGAAGGTACAGTCTGAGATGAAGTACACGGCGAGCTTTAAGACGATGCAAAAATAGTTAGACATGTGGGAATTTTATAGGCGATATGTCTAGCCTGTCTGGTAGCGAGGTAGAGTCCGAGAACGATGACGATGCTGGTACTTCGGAGACTGGGGCTTCATCTAATGATCAAATCAAGAATGAGTCGTCAAGTAAGACTGGACTTGGCAGGTCCAGAAAGACGTCAGAAAGACGCGGGAAGGTAATCGAGTCAGACATTTCGGACACTGAGTACAACGAGGAAATGTCCAAGGAACGAAAGCTGCAGGTTGTCGCAAGTCGTCACACCAAGGTGTTTTTCGAGAACGATGATGGCAATATATTTAGTATCTACAGGTGTTTGCTGCATCATAAAAAGGTGTGTTTGTTATCGTTAGCAGGATTGTCGTCAATTAAAATGGTAAAAACTAATGCACTATTATTTGTTAGTCTATTCTTTTCAGCTGAACTTGTTGCACCGTTCATTTTTCCTCCTTTTTTTCTAACACAACGTAAAGATAAAAAGAGGAAAAGTAAACGCTGCAAAAAGTTTAGCTAAAAAGAATAAGTCTACTGTTACGTATGCTTGGAAGATATATGCTTGCACACGAAGTATCATTTTGAAAATTGATTACTTTGTTAGAGTCGCTTGGCGTGCTCTGTACTTGCCAGATCGGGAGATATGCAATTACGTTTTAGGACATTCCCGAAAAAGACACCGAGATGATCGCTCAGGCACTGGACAGCGGCAGAAAGTCCAAATGGATGGTTATCATGGTCGGTGGTGGACACTTCGCCGCGGCAGTATTTCAGGGTATGTACTACTCTTAAGAATATTTTGATGATGTGCACAATTATTATATTCATTCGCTTTGGTGTATCGCAGATGGTGAGCCTATCGTGCACAAGACTTTTCATTCTTATACCGTGCGAGCAAAACAAGGCTTCGCTCAAAATTCTCGTACAAATGGTAATCACGCGAAAAGCGCTGGTGCTAGTTTGCGAAGATATAACGAAGCATCGCTTATTCAGGTACATTCTGTTTACACATCTCGCTAGAGATTAATGAGTTATTTAATAGTCAATTAAACTGACAAGTTGCAAGCTGACGTAACGATTCTAGCATGTACAAGAGATATTGGAGTCATGGTCAATGCACATCAACAATTCAGCAGCTATTTTGTACCGAGCGGTCGGCCCACACAATCGTACGGTGCTCTTCGGTGGCAAGAATCCACCTTTAGATAAGAACGATTTTAGAATAAGACCACTGCCATTCCCTACTCGAAGAGCAACGTTTAGAGAAGTCAAGAGAGTATATGATATTTTGAGCACCATGGAGATTTATGGTAAATAATAATAATAATAATAATAAAATAGTTGTTCACAATCTCAATTTAACTTATATTCAATTTGTATCGAACAATTCATTTTTGTAATGTCATGTCTATCTAGGCTCTGCGGCGGATTTTACGGACTGTTTCCCCAACTCTCCGCGACAGCCCGTACGGAAGAAAGTTTCGAAACCGGAAATCATGAGCGAGATACCTGAAGGAGAAGTTGCTACGGAATACAATTCTAATGCCGGTAATCTCAGTAGTCTGCAGGATAACATTAAGACACCTGCGCAATCTACTCCAGAGAAGCAACATCGGAATTCTCGTCCGCACATAGATAGAGCGAAGCCGAGGAAAAGTCCGAATCGGCCACTGCCAGGTTCATATCATTAATTTGAAATATGAGTAATTAAGATTCTCCACTTTTTTAATTGGGATCCTCCACCAGATATGCTGTGATTATTATTAAAAATAATATTTGCATAAAATTATGTTTATATTATTCCACATATATTTGTTAGGTTAAAAAGAAAGATTTACTATTTTACAGATATAATTGTTAAATTAGCTCAGTCGTCCTCTGAGTCCGAAATAGATCCAAATTTTCCAATAGACGTTCTTTTAACTGAAGAAAATTTTGAGGTATCATTTAGGGCGAATTTACAAGCGTTTCAAGATACTGTGCCGAGATACATGAAAAACAAGAAAGCTCATCGACAGAAAAAGAAAGTCAAGAAAGACAGTAAGTCTCATTTTTTTTAATAGGTATAGTAGAACTTTGTTTATCAGAGCATATGCCGGAAGACAAGACAATTCCGAATGTTTCAGATAATAGAGACTCACTAGTTCTTTCCTCTTTCGTAGTACCTACTTATTAGTTTCAAATTATATTTCAAATAATTTTGGAGTTGACATTCAGATAACTGAAGTGTTGAACACGTCGAACTCTTATTATCCGAACAATACATCCGTAATTCGGTTAATAAGAACTTAACTAAGAGTATATTTGGAAGCACGAATTTGTTCATATAAATGGAGTGCAGATAAACAAAGTTTTTCTGTATATTAAAATTATAATCTTTTTTCAAAAACTTGAGAAAATGTTTACAGTTTAAATCAAATAATATAAAGATTTTTATGTTAAAATTAAGAGAAAGTGAAAAGTGCATTAATATATATTTTTATTTTAATGTATTATATTATATTATTTTTAGATCAGATGAATAATGAAGTGCTGTCGGACGCTAAGATCAAATTATGGACTGCCTGTAAGCGGGGCGATAACGATCTGTTATCATCAGTTATTGATACCTTATTAGCCAAAATTAAGGAGTGCGAAGAGGAGCAAAACAAAAAAGATGTCACAGACAGTTACGTCATGTCCAACAATACTCCCGTGAGCACGAATGACGTGACAAAATTGGTTAACGATACCAATGAGGATGGCAATACAATGCTGCATTTGGCGGCACTCGGTGGACATTGCGAGCAAGTATGGTACGTATATATTATTATTATTGAATAAGTTTTATATTTTTAACGAAATCTTGAGTTATGTAATTTGATTTATTGATAGGTTGCTGCTAGAAATCGGATCTGACCCTTGCAATAAGAATAAAAAACTGCAAACACCATATGCTGCTGCAAACGATAAGAAAACTAGAAATGCGTTTAGAAGATTTATGGAAGCTAACCCGGACAAGTTCAATTATCAAAAAGTATTGTTCACAACAGAACATTACATTAATATATCTACTTAAAAAATAGTTTTTATAAATTTTTACATATGTATTTTGATTAACAGTCTCAAATACCTGGACCGCTCTCTGATGAGATAGAACAAGCAGAAACGGAAAAGAAAAGACAGCAGCGTAAGTTGAAACGCTTTAAGGAGAAAGTTAAGAGGAAGGAATTCGAATTGAAGAAGCAAGAGGAAAACGAGAAGCAGAAATTCCTTAATCTCAGCGATAAAGAAAAGGTTAAGTATGTTATATTAAGTATAGAAGTATTGAAAGTGTATTTTGTTAATAGTTTAAATTTTGTTCTTTCATTGGACGTTTATCTGATTTGTTTCTTCCTCTTCGTCTTGTAGAGAGCTTTGATTGTACAGAATCGGATGTTGAGTGAAGGATACACTGTGGTGTCGCGATGCTTCCAATGCGCCATCGATATGACTGATAAGGTGCCTTTCGAATATAATGCCAATCGTTTCTGTTCAATGCCATGTCTCAAAGAGCACCGTCTTCACAATAAATATGTTATCTGATGGTGCATTATGTCTAGTTAGGAAAACTTTTATGCCAATTACTCATTTGCAATTGTGATTACGAGAGGCTGCATTTACAGTCAAGTTACAATCAACCTCAGATAGCATACGAACATTCTGTAAATATTTATTAAGAACATTTGTACATTCTGTAGATGTATTAAAAATACTGCAAATATTAATAGTATGTTCATATATTCTAGTGATACAGCTGTTCTATGAATATACATAAAATATTTTATACAATGTAAAAGTTATGCGTTTCGCGGATTTCCTCCGTGTCCAGATCCATTTTTGAAATGCCAACGTTTCGTGAACCTTGCAGTCCACTTCTTCAGGGCGAAGAGCAGCCTGATACTGAGTATTTCAAGAATGGATCTGAACACGGAGGAAACCCGCGAAACGTATAACTTTTATATAGAAAGCACCCGTGGAAGCTACAAGAATATTATTTTATACAATGTTCTATATTCTACATATTTTCATATATGTCTGCCTAATCTTATGCACATGATAAGGTTCCCAGACAACATTAAGACATCTTAAAGACGTCCGAAAATCATACTTTAAAAACATCTTAAATAATTTCCTGAATAATTATCACACATTGAAATTATCGAAAATGAGAAATGGCACGTTAATTTTTGTTATGTGTAAATAAAGACAAAATTTTGGATAAAACAAAATGATCAGATAGCGTTAAAACATTTGTAAAAAATGGACGAAAACTGCTTATTTCCCCTGATCTTTAAGACGTGTTATGACCCACTTTATGTCTTTAGGGAGTTTTTCAGACACTATATTTAGACGTCTTAAATCATGACTCACATCTTTCAGATGTCTTATAAAAGACATTTGCGACTTCCTTTAGACGTCTTTAAAATGCTATAATGTTCTCTGAGAAATAATTTATTTACGCCTTGCACTAACATTATTTTAACCTTCTTTTTTTAATGCCATGAGAAAAAGTTTAGTTAATGCCAAGAGATAGAATTTTAAACCTCGTTTAAAATCAAAGTAACATTGATGCAATCTTAGACAATAAATTTTAGAATTTTAGATCATATTAGCCGTGTCGATATTTATACTGTCAGTTTTGAAAATCTATAATTATTTGTAACATTAACTATAGATTTTAAGAAATCTATAATTTACGTTATGGTATATATATCATAGATTTTAAGTATTGACAGTGTATATCGTAGCACGGTCATTATTTGTTTAATGTATATAATAAATTGTTTATATGATACACGCACACATATATATTTTTGTCATATCAATGCACAATTTATATATACAATTATTGCACAAACGTTTATTGAGATATTTAATTTTACGGTCTAAATTATCTCTATTGTGCATAGTTATTTAACGTAATATTGTATTGTGTATATATTTTTTAATTACATATAAACAATATATAAAAAAACGTTAACGAGATAAATTTTAAAATCACATTCTACAACGGGTACATTGCGTTCAGCAGGTTCAACAGTTGAGAGAGCTCTTGATGTATTCTTTTAGATCTAAAATTTTGAGTGATCTAAAAGAATACAATAACAGTGCTTATTCAACCGTTGAGTCTATTGCAGGACGCAGCTTTTGGCTTCCTATCAATTGTATCGATTAGCTTCTCCTTTTGCATTAAGCCGAGAATATATTTGCAAATTATAACAATATTTATAAAACATTCCGATTTCTTGCTGCTATATATATTTTAAGTGCAGTACTTACCTAATGGTTCCTGGAAATGTTTTTCCTCGAGATTCAGGATCTGTTAAGCGTGATATATCAGACACTATTGTATATTATATAAAACAGTGCTCTATACAATATAGTTCCTGATATAATATAATACCTTAATACCTGATATATTATCGTTACTATCAAGTACCAGTTTTAACTTTGCTGACAAGATGAGGCATATATATATATATATATATATATATATATAAATAGACATATATAAAAATACTTAGAATTCTTTTACTTGAAATAAAGTTTTGAAATGCGAGGAACATTCTATGAATGTTCTTTTTATTATAAATATGAATTTAACTAAATAAATATTCTACGTATGTGTAGGATATTCGATTAAAATATTCTGAACATGTATATTTTATAAGAATATTTTATAGAATATTTTGTGCTATCTGGGATTGTACATTGATAAGTGCCGAATTCTACGGCTTGTAGAATTTGCGTCTTGTAATAATTTCACTATAGAAAGGAATTTTGATGATGTCATTGTGTTTTTCTTTGGAATATTCTTTTATAATAAAGCATGATGATTTTCAGAAAATTATTAAGAACGCGAGCATTTCTTGATTTTAATAAAGTCAAAGAAACCGTAAGGAAATTATAACATAAAGAATTTTGATATGTAAATAGCGATGTAAAGAGATGAATGATAAGATCGAAGGATTTAAAGAATTCTTTCGAGCTATAACAATGGATTATATATTTCGATCTATATATAATTGGATATACACAGAGGGCATGTTTTTTACAAGGTATAATGTATTACTCTATGCATATTTCAACTAATATTTGACATCTTTACTCGTGTATTAAATAACATACATATAGTATATAGGAGTAAAATGACATACTGCTAAAAGAAATAATAACTACTCAACGTTCACATATACATTCGCGTTCGAAATATTCGCGGAAAGATTACGCATGTATACATACAGGATGCTTAAGTATAATTTATTTCTAATATTTTTCTTGAAACTGAGAGAAAGATACTGCCAAGAAATTATAAAAAATATCAAATAAGAAAAGTTATCATTTCAATAGATTATGGCCAGTATTCATAATTAATTCTTATAGGTATTTAAGACTGTCTTAGGTACAATCTTAAGATGTCAAGAACCAATGAAATGGTATTAGCATCTTGAGTCATTACTTAAGATGATCTTGAAATAAAAATGGATTATGAATGCCGGATATTATATAATATACTATGAGTATATTATAAAAATATATAAGAAAATTCAAGACTTAACATATTAAAATAATTTTTTCTATAAAAAAATTTTTTGGCTAATTTGTAAATGATATGCGACAAACAGGATTAATGAAAAATAAAAGTCAGATTAAATTAAAAACTTTAAGATATTAATGAAATCGTTTAAAGAAGTTAGAGCTTTATAGATTGCTAATTAATATTTAATTATTAATTTAGAAATAAAACAGCATAATTACTCGGATAAAAAAATAATTAATATCAGAAAAATATTCTATCCTTCTATTAATTATTAATTAAATCTGTAGAGATGATTTTATCAAAGGCACCCTATACATATCCGATTGATCGTAAAATCGTATTAATGACTAGTATCATCAAAAACGAACATTCGCTCGCGCGTATTGTATATTATCCTAAAAAATAGATTTCACGATTAACAGTACGACGTAATCCCGGAGATTCGACACGGTTTTTGCAAGCGAAGAATATCTCCGATGAGAAATGAAAAGTACGTTGAAGAACATCAAATGATTTCACAAATTCAACTGTAACGATGCAACAGTCGACATCCAGCAGTATATTATAACTCTCCATTGATATATGTACAAGGTAACTGTTTTTACACGTAGTCCCTACAAGTTTGATAAAAATAGTGCACAAAATACACATTTTGTGCAGAACGATCGAACGGTCTTACGCGATTGGAAATTCGATTGAAAAGGACATGGATCGAAAACCCGAGATCTAACTTTTACGAGGAATGAGAAAAAAATTGTTCGGCATCGCGAGTCTCTTCGATCGCCCTATATATATCTTTCCTGGCTTCCTTCTTGAACATTCGAGATATATACAAAGCAAAAATTATTTTGGGATCGTGAAAGTCGTGAAGCATAGATATGAGTATCATTTAGGCTGAACGCATGCGGAGTATCGCGTGTATCGTGGTCCTCTCTGTTCGTGCAAAAATAGGTGTTCTGCATTTGGTTTTTTATTTCTGGTTCCCGTCAGACGAAACGTCGAGTGCAGCTCATTTAAGTACAAAATATCTTTGTTCGAGATTTTTGTTCGAGATCATCTTTTATGTTTTCTTTGCGTCGATCTTCCTCGTGTCTGCCTTGATCGCGGTATACGGTCTGACTTATACTACTCTCGTTTCACTGATTTGAGATACATGCAGTGTACATCTCTCTTCAGTGTCTAACATAGCAGTGTAAATTTAAACTGGAAAATTTTCATCGTACAAAAATTTTACACAACGATAATATTTTGATTCAAAATTTCTCATTAAGTTTTCGCATTCTCATTTATATGGAAATTCATATGGAAATTTTAAAATCAAAAATTTAAGAATTCGTAAAATAATAATGGAGGATTTTTTTTAGAATTTTTTGAATTTTTGTTGAGTATATTTGTTGAATAATTAATTATTCAAACAAATATTAAATGACGATATTTAATTAGTTATACTAATTGATGTATCTGTGAAAACGATAATGACCAATGTATTATTAATCTTGTGGTGACTGAAACATCCGTTTAAAATTTTAAAACTTGAATCAGTTTAATCGCTCCGATCATTTTCATTATTAATGCAAATTTTTACAACGACGTAAAAACTGCTATTGACATTTTTTTAAGTAGTAAAAAGTCTGTATGTTTGTAATACATTTTCCGTTTTTTCCGAGATTGATTAATCAAAATAATTGAATTCTCTTCGTTTCTTCAAGATCTAACTCGTAAAGCTTGGCAACAGCAATCAAAGCGATCTTATGAACCAGATTTCATCTCGTGGCGATGACATGTGACATCACCTCTCATCGTTTAGATCGATGTGGAATCGTCCGTATCGGTGTCGTCACCATAGAGACCCTTACCATCAGTTTTCGTCCACGAGGACGCGGTAGTTTCCACGCCAACTTCATACCTATTTTCTTGTTGGGCATTGTTGGATGGCACGATCCTCACGTAGGTCTCCCTCACGCCCTTCTGCTCCGTAATATCCTTAGTCCTCTCCTCGCAGCTGGCGGACTTAGAGCGGATCTTCTCCTCTGGCTTCTTCGTCATCGTCTCAATCGATTCCAGCGAGCTCTTCCTGCGGCTGCTCCTGCGATTCGACTTGACAATCTGCTGATTGCCGGTGGCAGAGGGCTTTCTGCCCACCTTCGGAGAATACTCGTTCTCCAAATACTTCCGTATCCACTTGGGCGTCTCACTCGAGTATGCCTGCGCCTTCTTCGCGTACAAGATCATCGGTATCTCCGTCTCGATCACCGTCGTAATCACCTGCTCGTTCTCGTCGAAGTTGCTCTCCAGGAATTTGCGCTTTGGCGTGCCGCCCACGCTTAGCTTGCCGAGCGTCGAGACGCTGCCGCTCTCGTCGCTGCCGGGCGTCTCATACGTGTACGAATAATGCCGCTGGATGTGCTTCGGCTCCTTTTCCTGTTGTTGTTGCTGATCCTGTTCCTTGTCTTCCTGCTCCTTGCTCTCGCTCGTCTCCTGGTTCCGTCTATTCTCTTCTTTTTCAATTCTCTTCAGCTTCTCGAGCGCGTCGTCGATCGAGTATCGCGGTGATTTCCTGCCGCTGGTGCTGAACTCTGGTAACTTCACCGGTGACAACAGCGATTGCCTCAAGTTGCCGGCGATACTGTGCCGTTGTCGGACAGGTGGATCCAGCAGCCGGCGTAAGCTTGAGTTTCTGATCTCCGGCACCGACATCCTCTCCCGCATCGGAATCGGCGGTGGTTTACCACCGCGCCCGGTCTTCCCGAATGGAATGATTTCTGATTTGGGTGGCGACGGTGACTTCGACGGTTTTCTGCCCGTAAATGGGAAATCCGGCGCGAGGAATCGTCTCTCACCGGGCGGAAAGATTGGGGACGTGCTCGCGACAATAACGCTCTGCAGACCTTCGCAGGTAGGACTCTTCAGTCTGTCAGACGTCAACCCCATAAGCTCCTCGGTCTTCATTTGCTGATGCTCGAAAATCGGCGAACTGGCGATTGGTAGCAACCGCGACTTACAGCTATCTTGACTGTCTAGACTGAAACGCTGCTTCGCCAGCTGACTGTCCAGGCTGAAGCGTTGCTTGGGCGTGCCGGCGATCAGTCGCAGGTCGTTCTGCGTCTCCAACTCCGGTATCGAGAACCGATCACGATTGAACTTCACCTGCGCGGCATTGCCGCCCAGGTCTTTGATATTTCGATACTTAGCTCCGATGTCCAGCTGCGAGAGACGATCGCGCTGACTTACCTGCAGGATGGCAGGCCCGAATCTCTTATGTTTAAGAGGAAAAGGTGGCGGCGAGGGTGAATGCATTCCGATACCGCTGCTGAGACACGGTTGGGACAGTCGCTGTTGCGTCCGACCAGGATAATAGTCGCCGGTGACAAGAGTAGGCTGCGACAATCGCTCGCGCTTGTCATGTCGCAAGGCAAACCGACGGATGTCCGGCTGCGAAAGTCGCGATGAGCTTCGCTCCATCGTCAGACTGCCACGGGGGCTTCCGCTGCCACCCAGGGCATGCACGTTTGGTGTCGATAGCCTCTCTTCCTCATTGATACTGTTGTCGCCCGAAGTGGCACGTAGACTTGTGTAGGATAGACGGCCTCCACCGCTGCCGCGGTGCATGCTGAAATTGAATGAATTGATGCCGCTCAGGCTGGAGTTGAGGGTCGGCTGCGACATGCGGATGCGACGGTCTGGCGAACCGCCCGATCGCCGGTCGTACGAGATCAGCAGGGTCGGTAGGTTCGGCTGCGAGTAACGACTGCGTTGACTCGCGGGCGAGTAACTCGGTGGACACGGGGTGGTTGAACGGGTGCATTCGTAGGTGCCCGAGTCCTGGGATTCGATGCTGGACTGTGACTGCGGTGGTATCTTGACGGGGGTGATATGCAGATTCGGATGAGACAACCGGTTCTTGCGGCCCTGACCCGGTCGCTTCAGATGGTCGATCAAATTCGGCTGGGACAGCCGGACGATGCATGGGTTCGGGCGTCGGTTCAGGTACCAAAGGTCCCGGCGGGAGTATGGTTCGCATCAGAGGGTACCTTCCTCACGCAGGCGCCGCATGAAGACCGGTCGTACATCCTCGAAGAATGACGGCAGATCGAGCTCGGCGGCGCGTGCGATACCACCGTCCTTGCATTCCAACCAGTACGTGTCCATGAGGCCCTTGCCCTGAGAAAAGAGCAATCAAAATGAAACACATGCTAAAAGAGATTATCCAAAAATTAACAATGAAGAAAAAATAAATTATCCATTAATTGACATTTTTAATGAGAAAAGGAGTCGATAGATTGAAGAAAAATATATCAATATATCATAATAATTGATTTATATAAAGAATTAAAAATCAAAGAAGTTAAGGTTTTAGAATAAAATTTAAAACCATACAGGAAATCTATGAAAGTCAACCTTACAGAAATGTAATATTGGCCAATTTATTACTAAAAGACAGTAATTGATACTTATATTTATTAGAGTATTAAAAGTACTGAACAACAATGCTCTTAATAACTTAAAATAAGCAATTATTATCTTTCAGTATTGGTCGGTATTAGATTTCTGTAAAAGAGTATATTTGTGCGTAAATTATTGTGCGCATTTACAATAATATATATTAATCAATTGAACGCATATATGATTGTCGTCGTGATGCATTTCATTGACTAATGCATATTAATTATTGTAAATATATACAATAATTTACGCACAAATAATTGCGTTGGATCTTATATACAATATTTTCCTTATGTTATAAAGAATTAAAATATACCTTTACATCGACAAGGCCACGGTGTTCGATCTTGAAACCGCCCACCGCGTCAAGAGCTTTTTTCATTTCTAAGCTGATATGAATTCGCAGAGCTTTAATGAAACAGCAAAAAGAATTAATGAATATATATTGAAATATGGAAAGAATAAATACATTAAGTGGAAGATACACTGAAATCGATGTAAAGAAAATGAAAAATGCGAAGAATTATTTTTCCATTGATAGTTAACTTTAGTTATTTATACCTTCGCCAGTCGATTCCATGCGACTTGCGGTGTTTACGGTGTCGCCAAAGAGGCAGTAACGAGGCATCTTGCTGCCAACGATACCGGCCACGACAGGTCCAGTATGGGCTCCGCTTCTTATTTGTAACCGTTCGCCAGGACGTTTGGGCACCTGGAATACGGACGAAGCCGCCAGCAGGTCTAACGCCATTGTGGCGATCTCAGACACATGCTTATCACCTGAGAAAGACATGAAATCGCGAGTGAAGAGATGTATTAAGTGAGAAACGAAATCCGAAAAAACAACAAACATTGAAGTATAGAATGCAAGAAATTTAGTTAGTAAGATGTTAGTAATTAGCTTACAAATTGCTGACAAATTTGATCGAAAATTTCAGCAAATTGTCATCAATGGCCACATATTAAGTTTCATATGTTTTGCCGAAAGCTGAATATCATTATCAGGAAATTGTCGACAAAAATCAAGCAAAGATCTGATCTTACCGTCAATTTGCTGTTAAATGTCAGCAAACTTCTATGGTTTTGTCAATTTGTTCTCAGCAAGATATAATAGAATTTCTATCAAATTTGGTGTCTTTTTGTCGATAAAATTTGTAGCAAGCATTTGACAAAATTGATTTTCAACAGATTTGGCTGACTGGGAAGAAAACATTTATATTTTATTCATTCAGAAACTAAGGAATTTATGTGCACGAAGAATCCGGGAAAAGGAAGTGACCATCACTGTTCCAATATCGCATGCTTCAAGACAACATGCAGAGCTGGGGGATGTTTCGTACTTTTACCATTTCTAACGGGCAGACCAGAAGCGACCATGTAGGAGTCCCCGATAGTCTCTACCTTGTAGACATCGTAGCACTCGATACGAGCATCGAACAGTTTGTAGATCGAATTGAGAAATGTCACCACCTGAAAGGAACGGATACTCGTTACTGTCACGTTTCACTGGTTTCCTATGAAAATGGGAAACTAAGGCCGATATTTATAGTCTGTTCTTATTTCACGAAACCGTCTCAAATAATATCTTAAGATGGTAAAATGGCTCTGATTGGCTTACATTCTAAGACGATCTTAAATATAAGAACTGACTATGAATTGCATTCTAAATTTGACTAAATTAAATTGCAGATAAAATTAAAGAAATAATACAAGACAAACAATGAAAGTAATGATATATAAAATGAAAATGATACACACACATATATATATAAAGAAATGAGATGATACGATGAGATGAGAGTGATACATAGGATGATAGACGATCAGTTGCGTTCGATTCGGATAATCCTTGCGTGTCCAGCGGGAATTTGTGTGGTATGCGCGCAATTTCATCATTGCGGCAATGAGCAGGAGCATTGCACGATAGAACTTTCGCGTAATTTGGAAACTCGGGATCGATCAGTAATTTCCCATTGGAACAGAAATGGATGAGGACGCACCTCGAGGGGCGTATTCTCCGCAGCGATCTCCGTAAAACCGACTATGTCACTGAAGTAGACGGTCACCGCTTCGTAATACTCCGCCGGTACCTGATGGACAACAAAATTTATGAATCCACCGATCGAGGCAGACAAATGGATTACAGGTAACAAAAAAAATGTATTATTTCTCACGATCAATCATTTAAAAAAAGCTTCACTCGGGACAAAAGTTTAAATTGAAAGAGCATTTAATGATACTGCTGAGTTTGAGGATTATAAAAAATTTTCGATTTCAAAAATTTATTTGATTACGATATCTTCGAGAAAATTGAAATTCTATGTTAATTTGGATTGACCTGCTGAGTTTGCTTGAGTTGTTGGGCAACGCTAGGTGGAAGCATTTGGAAGAGCAATGTGTCGCTCTTCCTTTTCTCACGTTTGAGCTCACGTGCCTTCTGAGCTAAATTCGCGGCGTACATCTGTAATTAGTAAATCAAACGTATTATAATAAACGATTTAAGATTTGTAGTAGTGTTACAAGAGCAAAGATAATCTTTAAGATTAATGATATATACAAAAAAAATTTTTTAATGTGGGAAAATTAAAAAATAATCAGAATTCTCAAAATGAAACTGATTTATTTTAAGATAGAAAGAAATGGATTACTCTAATATTGCGAAAAAAGATTTAATTCTTATAGAAAATGTGCGTATTTTTCGCGAAGGACTAATCATTAATAATAATTGGCGATTGACATCTTAATATTGCTTATTAATTTCTTCTGTAAATAGAACGAGAGCTATACGAGCGATAAAAACGTTTTTGTTCAAAGACTGAAACTTCTCTCATCGCGACCTAGACTTCAACAACTGGTTTTCCATTGAGACGTCAGTCACGCGACGCTCGACGTTTATTTGTCGACGACCTCGTGGTCTCGAGAGCTTGGAATCGAGTTATAGGATTCGTCACGATGCAAAGTAATTAACGCGCGGTCGCGAAAATTTCTCACGACTTTTCTCGTGGATTTTGCATCCAGGCAAAGTTAACATTGACATACGATTGGTCGAAAAGAACCGTGTTGTCTCTAATTAGAATCCAATTTAGATGAACAGTAATAAAAAGAACCATTAAATTTTTTCATTTGTCTTTACACAGTAAATAAAAAAGACGTCAGTGTTATGAAGAAGTAATTTTACTTATCAATAACTGTACACAATCTTTTCCGCGCTGACTCTCATTAGCCTTGAAATTTATTTCTTTTTATTATTTTAAATATAGAAAGTCCGTTTTAATCATTATATTCTTACACAGTAAAAAGTATTTTATATTTATGTTAAAATCGATCCACTCAATGCTTTTTAAAACTTTGTGTTACATTTTTAACATATCCGAATGTTAATTTAATATAATATGATTGTTATTTGCATATTTTGTATGTCAAATTAATATTATATATTTCTTAGTAAAAATGATACAGTTTATAAATAAATAAACAAACAGCATAAAAATAATATATTTTCAAACATAAATTCTAAGCTAAATGAATAAAATACATAATTTAACATATCATAAATGTTAATTTTACTAAAAAAATATGCTTCTGTGGCTTTGCTTACAAATTATGTCAATACATGTTACATTTTGGTATTAATTTTTTTATATTTGTATTATATTCTAATAGATTCATCTTGTATTAAATTAACATAAAAATTTGAGTGGACGTTTGTAACGTAAATGTAACATAAATTTTCCAACTGTAGATTGAAAAAAACAATTCTATTTGATCTTTATTTTAGATAATTCGGAAATTATTGCTCAGGTATTTTAAGATATGTACTCTTGAAATAGCTAGTTTAATGAAAGAATAATTAGATTCTAAATTTTGGCAAAAAATCTGGGATGAAAATTAAAGTGCATTACGTCCTGTATACAAATCACTGCAAGCACCACGTATGAAAGAGTCACATGTATAAGCATGAAAAGAAATCAAATCAATGGTTTTGAATCGTCGAGCACGAACCTGAATGGTGGCGACAGCATTGCGCATCAGTATGATGATGATGGGGGATACCACCAGGACCAGAACGACGATAGCGATCCCCGCGACTTCCTTGTTGCTCGCGTCTTGTAATGTCGAATTGACGTAATCCCTGACAAAAATAGCATCGCACGATGGTCAACGTACTCTCTTTGATAGATAATATAAAAATAATAATTAAAAATTACAAAACACTAACAATAAATGTTGTAAAACATCAATGAATGCAACCTATTCGATACCAAATGACTGATGTGAATAGATTTACTAAATTTTATTGAGATAGAAACAAAATATTGAAAAATTCTACTTTGTTGATAGGAACTTTGACTGATTTGACATATTGCACTTCAACCTATTAAAATTCAAATCTAGAGATTCAGCAAAATCGTTTTTGATTGAAATACAAGAGTTATGTCCATTTCTAATGTAGATTAACTTTAATCTCGGTTCAACTTACTCTTCATCTTTTTCTTATTCTTAAAATTAGAAAGAGATAAAGAGTTAGTTGAACCGAGATTAAAGTTAAACTGCATTAGTAGAAATGGGCATTAGCGGAATTACTAAATTTTACTGACGATTGACAGAAATAAAATTTGAGAAAATTTGTTATTAAAATGTTAATTTAATATACTGTAATATATTAAAGCCCAATTAAATAAATTTATTTAAGTGTGACTAATTGTTAGATATTCTTCGTCTTCGAGATAAATCATGATTAATCGCGCATTGAGTAATTTGTAAGAAGAGAGGTTTCGCTTGGAAATTATCCCATTTCCCTGAACAAGAGATCGATATTTTTCTAATAATGGTAGCAATTAGCGAATATCCGATGTCTGACATAGATAGATCCGGATTGGGTCTTCCGTTTCAGTTTTATCAAGAGAGGGGTCGAGACAAAGAGACAATTCCATTATGAAGATTTGCTACCTTATCATGTGACGCAATTCCCGCTGTAGCTTACGCAGTTCGTCGATGTAAGTGGCCATTGAATCGAAATAAGCGATTGCGTCGTCCACGCTCGACTCCCTTCTTTGATTCCGTAGGATCTCGTTCCGTCTGAGGAATGAATGCAAAACGTTTGTCCTGTCCGCCTACTCTTACGCCATAATTTATCATTGGTCTGTTGCGCTGTCGACGCTCATAAAGGCGCCTTCACAAAACACTTCCTCTACATTATCAAATTATCGGGTAATCTACATTTTCTCACGAGAATACAGAGAATAATTTATAAGTACGCTATAAATCACGTAAAGTGTATGTTCAATTTTTCAAAATTGTAATTAAAGTACGATCCATCTTTCATCTTTTAATCGTCGAATATCTTCATATAAAAATTTTACTAAAAGATCTAAAATTTTACTAGATACAAATTTGAAAATATATCTAATTGTGAAACCACCAAGTCAAAGGTTGCTAAGAATGTCAAAATTTTTTTAATAAGTCATCATTTTTTATTTTTTGAATTTCCAACAAAATTATTTTCAGTATCCAGCAAAATTTTAGATACTGGCCTCGTTCATATCTTTCGGCAAAGTCGTGCCGAAGTATCAAGAACAAATTCTGTTTTCTTATTATGTCGCAATATATTCGAGCAATTTTCTTCTCTCCGTCTAGATATATTACGAAAGATATGAACGAGGCCAGTAACTTTTTTTCATATAAAACTTTTCCGCGTCATACCGATCACGGGACGCGGAGGTGAAGCGCGAGAGACGTTTTACCTTGCCTTGATCTTGTCGTACTCGGGCATGGTGCGCGTGAGTTCGCTATAAAACTTCCTCAGGGAGGGCACATATGTCAGGGCAGCGTTCAGAAGGTCACGGCCCAGTGCTTCGTGGCGAACGTAATTGATGTAGTTGTCACCGAAAAGGAGACCTCGACCGAAGTAATTGATTCCCTCCACCGAGGCTATACCGAGGCTCTCGATGCTCCGCAGGAGATTCTTGAAAGCTATTAGATACCTGAAATGGAAAAGTCTCGTGTATTCGTACGGATTTTTATGTTTTTCTACCAAGAGAAGAATTAGACGGTAGCACAGAGTCTTGCATAATGTATAACGCATAATGCATAAGAAATGAATCAATCAAAGTCCTTCATGTCCTTCCTTTTCATGAAAAGACTCTGATTTGTTGATTTTCTTATGCTTTATGCATTATGCGTTATGCAATGATCTGTGCTCCACCTTTTATTGTCTCTGTTGTTCCTCAATCTTTCAGGAGGATATTACGATAATATGCGTTACCTCCACACCCCGCTGTTATCCGTCTCCTTAATCTGATTAGTCAGATGGTCCAGCATAGCGGCGTTCACGCTCGTGTACCACGCCATCACCTCAGAAATACTGCTCTCTTCTGAACTTATCTTTTGTCTGCGGGAAACAAATCAATTTTGCATTCAACTCAATTATCACTTGCATCAGCTATCTCTCAAATGTATATAAAATGTAATTGAAGGAGAATGGAAAAATTGCTAGCATAAAGTAAACGCGAACGATATTATTGTAATATATTAGTCATAACATCTCGTTTCTCGCATCTAATGATAGTTAGTCTGATATACGATTATATACTGGAAAAAGAGTCTGGTTGCATTAATTAAAATTCTGATTGAAAATAAGCAAATCAGAATTTTTTAGTTGAATCTATTATAATTTTAATTGAAAATAATTTTGAATAATCAAAAATCTTCTGGTTCATTCATTATCAATTAGAAATTTTTCTCAGTGTAATGCCACATTATCACGTGACCATAGAAACGCTGTTTAAAATAAATATTAGGTTCATGTTTTTGATCAGCAGAGGAGAGAGAGATTTTAATTTTGGAGAGAATGTGAGCGGGAAAACGAACACTAAGAGAAAAGAAAATCGATATAATTATTTATAATTATAAAAATTATAAAAATTTTTATTTAAAAGATATATTCGTTTTAAAAATTAACAAATATTCATCTGCATTATTTTAACTTTTCTCTTAGACGTTTGCAATTCCCCCGTCTCTGCTATATATGTAAAAAGATAATCTTCAAATATTGATCTCATTGTGGAGACAAGTTGTTACTAACGTAGTGTGCAATACGAATATAATTGCATCGTGCATCGCACACGGAATGATCTGATTAATCATAATCTTATCTCGGTCTCATCTTACAAGGCCTAACATTAACGAAATTATAATATTTGAAGCTTAACATTCGTCGAGCTGTTTCCTTCCCTGCAACTTCTTTTCAGAGAATTTTTATATTGCGAATTATATTAAGAAGTAAAAGGAAGACATGGCAACTTGTACATAGAATCACATGTTTTTAATGAACGACAAGCAATCTTTACTTATATCTTGATTTCAATATTCATCGCGACGCCTTTTTGCTTATCACCTTCGTCTGGAGATTTCGCCCCCGTTTGAGAGGTGACGATCTAAAAAAAGACCGTGTGCGATCCTTCGGACAGGTATGAGCCGCCTTGGACGATTTGCACGTGGCGGGATGTCGGTCGATAATAACATCGACGAGGTAGACCTTCGCATTTGTTGCGATGGGTTTGATCGGCGTGTAACGTTGCACGTCGATGAGGCGAGATTTACTCGTGGACAGATGAGAGGAAGGA
>NW_017305601.1:531201-551201 GCF_001594115.1 Trachymyrmex septentrionalis | reverse complement strand
GGCTTTCTGTATCGATCGGCTCACAGAATCTCCGCCCTTTTCCCGCAGGCTTCACTGAGAAAACCGAAGGATTGTTAGTGTCTTGTTATCTATCGGTCGTATCGGGGGATGACACAAATGCGCCGTAACTGTTTTCCGTGTGCGTGGTTGTATGATAACCGCCGCGGGTCCTTCTGCCTTATTTCTGCTTCCGTTCCTCCCTGTTCGATCCGCGAAGATACATATTATTTTCTCATGCCGATGTAAAAATTTTTCTTATAAATAAGACACATTATTTCTACTTAAGAAGATTCTAAAGTCATCTATATTTTTTACCAATTATTTTTCAAATAAGTATTTTTTTATTTACCTTTACACACAGATTTAAAAATTATTTTCTACAATTAAAGTATAAATGTAGTCCAAACTAGTCGATTTTATGCCAAAAATTTATAAAATTATTGTTTTTTATCAGCTTTAGACATTCATATCATTTGCTTTTTGTAAAAGTTTTCATAAAACAGTCTTAATTAGATTGACTATAGGGATGAATAGATATTGTTGAGTTCTTAAAATTAAACCTAGATACTTAATATAAAAGATCAATTAGAGAATTTGTACGCATGTATGAGTGCGATATTAATGTAGTAATGTATAGTGATATATCAATAACATAAATCATATAGGTCTTACTGAATCAATAAAACAGGTGATTTCCTTAGTGGCTTGCAAAGTACATCCTTAAGGCCTTAGCAGAAAGTTGACTTATAATCTTAAGACAGTGTCTTATGACTTAAATCTTATGTCTTTAGTAAAATACAAGAACTATCTTAACAAAACTTATATCTTAAAGGTGTATAAATACCAAGTGCTTTTAAAACATAAATTATAAGATAGTTCTTATGTGTTATTAAAGACATAATACTTAAATCATAATACATTGTCTCAAGATTATAAGTCAATGTTTCTGGTTTCTGGTACGCTGCCCTTACCCCGCAAATACGATCAATCACAGTCGAATGTGAGAAGAATAATCAACTGTGATTGGTCAATTCCTTAAGGCTTACGGCTTACTATTTTATTATCTTTGCGGGGTTAGCAAGAATTTGGCTTTTTATAATTTTCCTGCAACTTTAACTGCGAATAGCAGACTGGGCTTCATCGTTTCACGCCAGCTTCCGCAAAATTATCTTTTTGAAAGGGGATATAAACGCGCTAAATTCCGCTTATCGAAACCGATTGGCGATGAGGGATGCTCTAATTATTTCGAAAAATGTTTTCATCTCCGCATTGTGACCTTTCGCATTTCCATTGGTAAACCGCGATGCTTGATAACAGTGTATTTCATATTTTCAATCGATTCGGTTGAGGTATTCACAATTATGTCACACAATAAAACAAAGTCGAAATTAAAGTTTCCGTCGCACAATTTCGAGGCACAAGTTAGGATCGGCACATTGTTGTATCACTAGAAAAGGGAGGGACAAAGGAAGAGAAAGATAAATAGATTTATTATTTCAGGACAAGTCCTCTAAGAACTAAATAAATATAAAGGAAAAGTTTAAGAATAAAATTGTACAAATAATTAAAGTAATATAATACAAATAAAATACGAAAATAATTAAACATTACAGAATTCCCGGAAAAAAATGTTTTATATATAATTATATAAAATTACTTAAAAATATATATAATTCTGTATAAATGGACATATTTTATATATAATTGCATATAATTATATAGAAACTTACATATAAAAGTATATATACAATATAATTATATATAAAATTATATTAAATTATATATGAAATTAAGAAAAAAAAAGAAATAAAAATAAAAAAAGAAATTAGAATTTGTCTCGTGTCGCTGAAGATGATTGAAGAGTGCTCGTTTAAATGCGCTGAATGTTTTGGATTCCATGATGTTGATGGAAAGCGAGTTCCAATTGTAGTGCCAACGTAGTGAAAAGAGTGCTGGTAGGTAAAAGAGAGAGGAAAAAAGAGCGTAGGCGGTCTCGTACAAAATATTCTATGTCTTTATACCCGTTGGCGACCGTATGCGCACAATCAACCTTTCCATATCGATACTTTATCGCTCTATCGATTTATCGAACGTACATGCCAGACTGAGGTTTGCACTCAACGTTTTCGCTCCGACGGAATGAAAAACGAGCCTTTTATAAACATTCGACCACGACACATTGGAATCGGCTCGATTTCAATGTGACCGCATATGTAAAGTAGAATTCAGCGGAACAAAGTGAAGGAACGATCCGTCCTACGAAAAGAAAAAACAGAAAGAAACTATTACTTCTCTCGTTTGCGTAACGCGTTTCATAATCGACCAAAGAAAGTCCGCGCGACGTAATTATTGCATAATTAATCAAAGTTTCGGAGATTTAATTGGCAACAGAGGACTTCTTTCTCGATCTTATTTTTATGAGTCTGTAAAGCTAACAAGAATAAAATTTTATACTAATATTTGGCAATATATTCTCGATGTATTCTTAGAAAAAACATTTCCATTGGGAATTGAGCGTTGAAAAGATCGTCAGGAGCATTTGCATTCAATTTTGCGAGGTCCGCTTGGCCATGGAAACGCAGGGGGATGAGGGTTAAATATTTTTACCGTCAATCGATGCGACAAGTCGAATGCGACACGCCGGGGGACTATTATAAAAGCGTGTACGTCGCTCGCTCGTCTCCGCCACGCCTTTTGACCCTCCGCTACACATATAATTAGACGACAGGAGAAAAGGATTAATCGAGAGATGTGTACGAGGGCGTTTCCGATTAAATTGCCCCGTCGTTCAACGTCAAAATTACGTTAATTAAATCGTCGTGTACCATCGTCTGGTCAAAGCGACCGTAAAAGTGCGCCAGCCACGCGCGACGGAATTTTTTAATCTTAAATTGAGAAGTCAACGGACCAACACATTTTTTAATTGAGAAACTTTCGTTCGTTGAACGCAAAAAAGTAGGACAATAAAACTTAAGACACAACACCTTTGTGTTTTTTGTCAATAATTTTTTTTTTTAATTTGTATGAGAAATTACGAATTAAACAATTTTTTAATTAAAATTTTTATATTGATTTCTCTATTCGTTTTAATTGAAAAATTTTTGTGTGTTGATTCTTTCAAAAGACGAAAAAGAGATAAGACTTTTTGAACGCAACTTTATGTTTTCTGTTTTGTAATTTGAATAAGGAAGATTACGAATTAAACAATTTTTCAATTAAAATGTCAACATCAATGACTCTCCATTCATTTTTTTTTTATATTAATGGCAAAATATATAATATTTAAATAATTTAATACAACTAATGGTTTTGTAATAACTTTTTCTCAATTTCAACTGCTTCAAAGATCCATCGACATTTTTGTCACATTTATGGTCGTTTAAATCGCCATCGAAATATTAAACTCAGACCGTCGAGAGATTTTCCGAGAATTTTTCATCGTCAAAAGACCCCACTCTTCGAACGTTAAAGCGAAACTTTTTGCCGTACACCTCCGTAATCCTGAAAGCTCCAATGTTTCGTTCGTCGATACAATCGCACGGATATTTTCACGAAGAGATTGCTAGTTGCACTATCAGTTGGAAACGCGATGTCACTTTATTCTAATTAAAGCCCTTAAGCTCCTAATTAAAAATAATGAATTTTTTCCTCGCCACACAATCTGCCGCTTCGGCAACCTCACCTCGTTAAAAGCTCGGATTTTTTTTTCTATTCTGTCAACGCTACTCCCACTCCATCTCCCTTCGGGAGGTGAAATAAAAAAAAGGTTGTACCTTTTTATGTAAAATATTGAAGTGGTCTCGCCGTCGGTTCGAAAGAAAAGTCGCTGTACTTCACGCAGCTAGCATAAAAAACTCCGTATTTCCACATGCCGTCGTTTTCTTTTATGGGGTCAATAGGAAAATTATATCTCGCTCGTTTCTCTTTCCTTTTATCGAGAAATGGACGCTCGGTTTTCCTTTTCGCCCCATCCTATTTCCACGAGAAAATACGACCGCGACAGTCTTGTCGTATCGCCATGCGCTATCTTATGTTCAAGATGTACCACTTGATATACCAATCCCTTTCTCATTCCGCCGTTACAGGGTGGTCTCTCCCTTTGCGACACGCGTCTAGTAATAACGATGAAATATCGCTTGCCGATATGCCGCGTTCTATTATAGAATCGTGTCGCTATCTACGTCCAGAAATTTCAATACTTTTGTGTTTGTGCATTATATAGAAAATAAAAGGAATAAAATCAAAAAATTTTGTAGATCTTTTGCAGAGCCGATGCAGTATTGCGTAAATTTTAGAATTTACTACACTAAATCTATAGTATCAAAAACTTAACGTGAGTCACTACTGCCCCTACTCAATCATTATTTTGCACTAAAACAATTAATGGTTATATTTGACACTATACAGTGTCAATTTAACACTATATAGTATAAAATTGACACGATATAGTGTCAAATTTAATTATCGTTTTGATAAAAAATAACGATACCTTTAGTAGGAGCAGTGGCGACTCATATTAAGTTAAATTTGACACTATAGATTTAATAGTGTACGAAATACTTATTTTATTTTATATATATAAATAACAACGATGTAAAGACTCTTGAATATAACATAAATAAACAAACAAAAAAACGGCGAAAGAAGAGTCATTACGTTAAAAAACATTTAATTAATTAATTTAAATTTAATTAATTAAATTTAATTAATTATTTTTATACATCTATACATTTATATGCGCCGCTCCGTATCGGTTTATGTATCTTAGTCTAATATTTTTAATTAATTAAATGTTTTTTAACCTAATGACTCTTCTTTCGCCGTTTATTTTGTTTATTTATTTATATATATAGTTTAAATTTATTCATTATCTCATTTTATACTACTTAAATTAATTTTGATGATTTAAGTAATTTTATTATAATACATATAACATTCACATATAATTTACTTATTTACTTCAGCATTTTATAATTTCTAATATCGAGAATTTCTTGTACAATCAATTTTCATTGTACATTTATTCATGTTTTAAAGATATTTCCTAACGAAATATTTATATGATCTTTTCTCCTTTTAGAACATACAAAGAAATAATGGTTTTGAGAAAATATTTAAATTTAGCTAGACACAGACCTGAAAATAATTTTTTTCAAAGCTGACTGCTAGAATATTAAAATCTTTTTGCAGCGTTGCTCATTATATTTGATGGTCATATATAATTATTTTAATAATCCAACAAAATTATTTTTAAAATTGTATCTACCTAAATTTTTAGATACTTATGCAAAATTGTTCTTTTCATGTATGTATATTGCATATTCAATTGAGATTAATTAATTTTTTTTAATTAAAAAAAATATTAGAAGAATATTAAATATTAAGAGGACTAGCTTTTCCTGGAATTTTCGATTCTGCCAGCTTAATAAATTGTTTTTGAGTTTATGATCAAGGAAGCGATTGTGTATCCTGAAAGGAGTTGAAAATTACAAAAGCAAATTCACTAGAATATTTATAGTTTTATTGATCAACACTTAGGGCGGTCGTTTCAGTTTCAAATAAATTATGTTAATGATAATTTACCTATTGGATAAGCAAAAAAGTAAAAGAGTAAGAGCATAAGAGAGTAAGAGTGTAAGGTAGCGAGCTGAAGTTTATCAAAAGATAAACCTAGGAATAACCCAGCCTTAGTGAATTTGCTTACTTTTGTAAGTTTCATCTCATTTCAAGATACACAATCGACCCCTAGATATCAAGAACTCCCACTCGGGGAATATGATTGTCTATGCAAGTATTTGCTAGTGGCCCACGCAGGCCCAAGTAGGAGAAAGGGAGGGATAGCGAAAGAGAGGAGAATTCCCCACTCGTACTCTGAATGGAAATTCAACAAGTGTCGGGACGAGGGCTCGAGGGAACGGTCTGAAGCTTTCGTCGTAACTTTCCATCCAGCGGGTGGTTCAGTGGTCGTGCTCGCGCGCGGAAAAGGGGTAAAAGCCAACGTGGGAATTAACTGTCGGTTACCGATGTTCAAAGCGATACCACTCGCTTGCGCCGGAGAGTCGCAATTTGTCTTAATAATTACGCCTGCGAAGAGCGTCGCGTTGCCGCCTCCCACACCGATGCAGTATAATTATTACGAAGTGTACTCACGTGCGCGTGGGGGGAGGGGGCTCTTAAGTTAATTAGGTAAAGATTGCCCGCGCATGAGGAATTCAATTCCCGCGCACGGGGTATATATGCCGACACCGTGAACACAAAACATTTTATTCCTTACTTTCTTTTTTTTCCTCTCTCTCCACCTGTTTCTTTAATCTAGACATAGTCTGGGAATACCTGGGATGTTTTTACAACAATATTTGCCCAGCGGCAAAAAATGAATTGTTGTAAAATATCGTTTTATACGGATATTGTTTAAGATATTTTCTTTCTTTTTTAACAGTTATTCTTTACGAACTTTTAAATATGCAATTCCATCGAAAATTCACAATTAAAAAGCGATATATTAATTAAAATCTTTATTTTTGAGAAGTACTGTAATAATAAATAAACTGCTTAACGCGCTTGTTTTGTTTAAATATTTGTTTGATTTCTATTTACTTTTTTTCAGAAAATTTTGATTAAATCCATATTTAGAATATTCTCAAATCCTAATAAATCCGGAAACAATCAATAACATATAATATGATTTAATAATAGCGATGTTAATTAGAGTGTAAAAACACTCTAAAGGTTTGAAAAAAATTAGGTGATTATTAAGAATCACGCTGTGCATAGTTGCGATGTGTCTACTATTTCTTCGATATCAGATAAATTTTAGATATGCAACGTTTGATTAAATTTAGGGCACAATCTTTTTAACGAAGTTGAAAATTGCGGATCGCGCGACCGCGAGAAGTTTCTAATATCCAATTGTGACGAACTTTGTCGTTAAACTTTCAGCTACAATTTTCACTTTTCTCCTCCGTGTGTCTGCCCCTAATTGATCGAGATTCAGCCAAGCGAGATGGTCGGCTGATCCAACGAGCTAAGGTCAGAATTTTGTTCAGGACGCGATTTCACGGTTGTTGGCCTCCTTTGTGGGGGATGATGTTCGGACACGACCTTCGTACGGATCGATTCAATTTACCTGAAGTCCTCCAGGCGTGCCTGGAAGGCCTCCTTGCTCACCACGTCGTACGTTTGCGTCTTGCTTTCGTCCCTGGGCACAGATACTAGTGGCCACGTGCTCATGTTATGGAGATCCTGGTCGGTTATGGCGAATCTCTGCGTCAGGTTCGACCTAGTTGCCGAGCATTGGGTAAAGTGAATTAGGGAGGAATATGTAATTCTCATTGGGACGAAGTTTCCTAAGCGTATCAAGCGAAGTGACCGTACGTTGAGAGCACATAAAAATAACATATTATAGAAAACCATGTATATTGTTATATTATTAGGTAATTAAAGAAGTATGTTATATTGTTATTAATTACGAGGTAATTAATCACGAGGAGAAAAATAAAACAATTTTAAACTATTAATTGCAACAATTAATTAATTATCTTAGCCATAAGTATGTAATTCTCGATTTATTGCATTTTCTTGGAAAAGGCCGTAATATAAAGAGAGCCGAACGAGAGACTTAACAAAATAAAATTGCTAATAAAAATAAATATTATTTTTTAATTTATTTTTTGTTAGATATGGAACGTTTACGTCAATTTGTGGGGGTGCTTTTTATATATATATACTCTTATAGCCAAGATTATTTTATAAAAAGAATCATCTTTATTCTTTATATGTTAAAACTAATGTATGAATTATACCAATTAATTAAATATTTTTCGCATTTCTGAAACATATATTTCTAAAAATTTGGATGGGCTTGCGCAAAAAGTGTCGACAGCTTAAAGCCTTACAGAAAAAAATCTACCAAGAGATATAGTTACAAAAAGTATATACGTTACGAAAATATTCCAAATCAAACAAAATCAAACAGCGCACCACCGAGCAGTATTGTTTTTAGTCAATTCACAGAGCTTTTCGAACGATTGTCACGACTACTTCAGTATTCCGCGAAGCGTTTGTTTTTGCAGAAATGTGTCGCATTCCGTCGTCTCGATTGCGAAACTCGAGAAAGCCATTCATTCTCATCACGCGAAATGCAATGGAAAGCATTTCCTCGCGCTCTCGTTCGAGGAAGAGATTTCGCATTTCGTCGCTGTGGCACGATCACGTGGTCGGATCAATGGGACTTGTGAACGTTTCGTTCGAGCAATAATTACACGAAGCGTATCAGAAATGCGAAAATAAACGAACTGAAAAGGGAATTAAATTGTATTATTATCTAATCAAACGCGATAGAAAACAAATCAGAGTTATCGTACCTTGTTTTCTACAAAAATACAAATTTCATCTATCGATGAAAACTGGGAAAATAACCAGTACCTCAATGTATTGCCGTTGGTATAGATGAAAAAAGCCACTTCGGATCTTTCCAGCTGCATCCTGGTGACCATTTTGCCCAGATCCGTCGCTATCGTCACCTGCAATTATCATTGAATATGTATCGAAAATGTAAAAAATAGCGTATCTATCATCATAGAACCCTAATTTTTACAAAGAAGTACACTTTGGAAGGGAATTCTTTTTAATCTTTTGTAGGGACAAATGTTGCATATTTGATATATTCTTCACTTACAAGACATTTTTGAGCAAAAAAAATCAGTAAAAAAATATTTTTTCTTTTATAATGAGATGATGCTGTCTTTAAAAATTTAAAGGAACTCTGTTCTAACATTTCAAAAAATTTTCTAAGTTCGGCTGATCCAATACTTCCTGTGTTGGATACTTCTATATGAAGGAGATAGTCGTCTTTATCGAGATAATGGTCCGACGTTTGTTCTCGCGGAACTTCCGTTAAAAGACAGAGTTAATTGTAAGACACGAAAAGACCAAGTGGAGAGTCTCGAGTTTCGAGAGACCGAGTATTTCCAAAACATATATTCAATTGCTACTTCAAGTCCCGAGTGCCTGGAAAGTGTCACTATCACTTTTGGGATTCGCAATCATTTCATCTCTACTGAAGCACACCTGAAGCTTTTTCTCGGCTCTTATTTGCTACTCGTGGATTTGAAAAACAAATCAGCCTACTCATTGCTTGTTTTGCGTCATTGGCGATGGATATTCCGTTACATGGAGATTTATCTCGATGTAGGAATCTTCATCTTTAATAATTCTCGATTCTAAATCGTTAAATTTCTGAACAGATTGTTTTCGATTGAATAGAAACTTGAGTGTCATAAATCTGCTCATGAGGATCCCTTACAAATTCTCACCTGTTAACCGCATTATATTAAAGAATCTCATCAGTCTAAGCTCGAGCCTACATTTTCATTTCAATCTCACGGCTCACGGCGACGAACAATATTGTATTAACACCGGTGATAAAATCGTTTTACGATCCAAGATAATTATTAGCGTGGTTGCAAATTGCACAGCAATCGCAATTAAGTATCTCGCCGAAGCACCGTTGACGTTCCTATCCCTCTGGAACAAAAATTTTCGCCAGAGAAATAAGGATTCTCTCTCATCAAGCGAGGATCTTTCGTCGAAGATCTAGCACCTCCGTAAGCTCACTAACTATAACAGAAAGTTCTTTGCCAACTTGCTCTTTGTCAATAAAGCGCTCGTATACCACGGAATAATCCGCGGCTCTGCTAGCGTGCCACGAACTTTTTAAGCCAGATCAGCCTGGCATCCTGGCTTCTCAAGCCGGGTCAGAGGTCGTCCTGCTTATCCTCATTGCTCCGACGAGGTCTCAGCGAAGTTTCTGTAAGGATCAGACTAAAGCCAGAACGAACGTACACTTGGCAGTAGTTCGTACGCTGATTTTAATAATCGCTGCATCCGACTTAAAACTCACAATTTTTATTGCAGCACTTATATATGAATTCTTAAAGATTCTTGTAACCATTTCTGCTTTTTTAAGTCTTCTCGATCTCACTTGTTCTTAACTTTTAAACGATGACTTTTTTTCAATGGCTTTCTTTTTCCAATGTTTTTTCAATACTCTCTTTCCATTACTTATAACTTTTTTATCGATGAAGATATATATACATTTAGTACCGTTATAGGTATTCCTTAATGTCTGATATTTCGATTAAAGAACATTTTTTTTACAATATGTTTATAAAAGTTACAAACGATCGATTCGGGTATATCATACTGCAGTGTATCGTTTCCATAATATGGCGTTTTAAGGATTAAGTATGTAGCCGTTCTTTTTGGAAAAAAATTCTATCGTGAAAGATATATCCTTTTTATAAAATTACATATCTTCTTTTCAATTTTCAGTTTTCATTTAAATTTCTTAGTTTTACAAAAAGTATCTGATTCAACAAAAGTCTCGATGTTTCTTTTCCATAATTTTTTGGTGCCCTAGATTATTCCTGTCATTCCGAACTGCAGCCTCCGGCATCAGATTTTCATTCTCTATAATGTATTCATTCTGTTATCGTGTTCGTTCTGTTATCATTTAGCTTGTCATCACACAGATGTATAGAATAATTGATAAAAAATAATTTGTAACGTTAAATTCTCATTATTAATTTAAATAATATTCGTTGCGACAAAATTTTATGTTACGAAAATTAACAAATCTGCAGTGTTACAAAAATTAAAAAAATATAATGCCCAGGAATCTTTTTAAATCTGGTTCTGAGCTGAAAGAAGAATTCTCAATGCTTCTTATACAATGTAGAATTATAGGGGGTATGTCGCAGAGAGCGAGGTGCATCGATGAGTATGCGAAACGCTCATCGGTTATACAGAACGTGAGTACGATCGCAAACATACGTATACCCGACGACATCACCGACAATGGCGACCATTCTTGCGACGTTTGTCAAACAAACTCGAGATCGAAGACCGTTGTTCTCGCAGCCAACATTGCGATGAATTTCGATTTGATCGACCTTTCGCTCGCAGGAGAATCGTGTCTAATATCCTTGTGGACAAGGCGATTAGACAGAGAGCAGTGGAAATTTTCTCTCCACGAAGGAAAAGCGCCACGAATAATTTACAATTAAGACAATGGCCCACGTATTATGGTTGATCAAAATTGACTTGCTGCTTAATGTACTCTCCTAATGAGATTAAAATTGACATAAATTTAAGAAACTAAGCGTGAAATTATTTGGTATCTTAAACTCAATTAGCGTACATACGTTACGACTTTATATTTAACTAGCCATAGATATGTAAAAATATTTTTCACAGACGAAATTTATTTTTTGTTAAGAAAAATCTAATAAATTTAATGAGAAATTTAATATCTTAAATGTAATAAACCTGGCCGTAAATGACAATTGAAGTACATATATTCGTAAAAATAATAAAATATAAAGAATTTTTCGAATCATAATATTTCTGTTTTATTAAGAACAAAATAAAGTATCGTTTTTCAGTGCTTATCAAAGAAAATTTTATAAATTTAAAATTTGCTATTCTCAGTTATGTTTTCCCTGCGATGGCCGACTAAACATCAGTTACGTCATTGTCCCCCCCATCTCGCTCTCTTCTTATTTTATTTCATCATCCCTTGCATGCGCATCTCGCCTCGAAGTAGTAAAAGGGCGACGATGGCGGCATGTATATGCAAGTCGATAATCCGAACGTGCGTGAGAGAATAAAATAAAAATAGCCAGCTCGTCGCGCGAGAACGGCTGTAACGTAATTTCTTGTGCCGTGCCGGACACCGTCGCTCGAATCGGAAATCGAATCGAATGCGATTTCCAACGAGTGTCCGACGTTTTCATTAACAACAGCCCTGCGAACTTCTCACTCCACAGAGAGGAAGAGCGAAATCGTTCATCACTGTAGCCATCCGTAACTCTATGAGAGCTGATAAACGACGAACCAATACTCTATCACTTGATCACGAAATTGCGACCGCATGCAGCGATCAAAGCTCGTGCAAGCTTGCGCTTCGATCTTGCAAAGCGAAGCGCGAGCAGAGTCACTTATTTTCTTCCTCGTTGTAAATTACATTAAATTTTAGCATGCTTTTAGCAGGGTACATTATTGAAATTCTTCCCCGTTACTTTTGCACATCATTACTGCATCTTTATGATTATAACGTAACAAATAAATTTTTCTTTTTAGATCTTTCCTTAGAGCTGAGAAAGGAATTTGAAAATAAGACTGATTTATTCTTGTTGGTTCTAATTAATAAATTAATTTTACGTTCTTATATTAGTTTTTATATTATATCATAAAATTAATCAGTCAATATTATTATCGGCTCCCTGATTATAACGTGACAACAAATTTCTCCTTTTAGATCTTTTCTTAGAGTTAATTGAAAAAGGGATTTGAAAATGGGACTTATTGTTGTTGACTCTCTCTTCAACTAATTAATTTCATGTTCTTATAATGGATCGTAAAATTAGTCATATACCTTCTTTTTACCTCTTTAAATTAAAGTAAAGAAGGAACTGTAGTCGTGAGGCTTGTACTTCAAGCAGAAACGCCTCGATTATGTCGCGATGCTATTCGCAGACGTTGAAGCGCGTAGGTGCGGTGTATTTGTTCATTCTCTCGTTACCCTCAAACGAACCGTCGCCGTCGATCGATCACCAGTGAATTATACCAGCCCAGCCTAATTGCGCTCTTTACATAATTATCAGGGCGCAACGTGAGCGGGCGCAAGAGCACGTGGAACTTTTCGCCTGTTACTTCAGACAATGCTGAACTAGCAATTTGTAAAACTGGAGTTTCCGCGAAACTCACATAGAATATATATGAGGGAGATGCTGCAGAACTGTTTCTAAATTGCTTTAATATATGGACTCTTGGAGAAACTTCAGAGCCGACATTTTGCCGCAGATAATGGAATCAATTCGTATAAATGTAGACTATACTTTTCGTTAAAGTCAGGAACACAAATTTTCTATAAAAAGCAAAGAGAGGACACACCATCGATCTTGTGATTTCAATATCAAAACACAAAGGTGATTGATACTAAAAGTACCAACATGTCTTACTCACTAAAAGGACCAAGCAAATAAATTGAAAAAGAAAATGATGAAAAATGAGATATTTCATCAATATAAGGGACGTAATTATAGGAAAGTCAAGAAATTTCAGAATCCTACAGTCTTGACCATAAATATAAAATATTCTCAAATTGAGACATAAACATTTTATATCTAATAAAAAATAAATTAAGAAATAATTTTGTCGCAAAATAATATTATTTTTTAACAATTATAATATTCTGTTAATTTTTCTTTGGCTTTTATATCGTACTGAAAAAAATGTGGTTAGATTAACTGGAATTCTGTTTAAAGATGGACGAATTTTCTAGTTAAATCTACTAGAATTCTAGTTAATCGGAATTCTCACTCTGATTGATATGATCAGAATTTTTTGGTTTGTCTATTTTCAACCAGATATTTTTCTCAGTGCGTCTTTTTCAAGAGAATGTAATAAATTGAGGGTATTTCATACTTATGGCTCAAGGCTGTATCTTTTATACAAAAAATATAATATTAATCTAAGAAATAGAAACGGTCACCAATGACCGCTCGACTCTTCTCGTCTTAATTAGCAATTCTCGAAGGGCAACTTGATTCGCTCACCTGCGTCTCTATGTCGGACACCTCCTGACGGTAAATCAGGATATCGTGCAGGGTATTCGCGGTCTGCACGATCAGAGCGAGGATTGGTATGAAAGGCAGCACCAGCATTTGCAGCAGCTGGATTCGTCGACCGCGACGATGGGCCGGATCGGTCGCGCGGGCCCAGCACGACTTCTTCCGGTTCGCTTTTGTCCCCGAAACATCGTCCGACGAGAGGCTCCTCACGGAACTCACTTCTGCCACGCAGGAGCCGTTGCGCGGCGACATACTGGAAGGATCGCCGTGGAAAATAAATTGTCGATTGCCGAATGATTTTTTTCGAATTGGAAAATCAAATATGTTTCATGCGCACGTGAAGAATTTCAGAAATTAATTTTTAAAATCAAGCACAGTCACAAGCACAATTATAATATAAAAAAAGATAAGGAATCTAAAAGCTTGCTTCAAGATACAAGATTCAAAGTAGAAAATTAAAATGGGTTTTAATCAAGAGGTTCTCTGAAGTTTTTAAAATCCGATAATCTTTCAAGAATGTTTAGGACTTTTGGAATAAAAGGGTTCAAGATTTCAGTTCGAGATTTCAGAATAAAAGTTCCGTAGGTTTGACAAGTTGACAAGTTCGAAGACACATGCAACTAGTGTAACAATTCAAGGATCAAAAGATATAACTCAATCGTCCGTAAAAGCCCAGAGAGATGGAACGATTTAACAATTAATTCAGATGCGTCAATGTAATCGTTGTGTAATTGGAATTCAGAAGCCATAGGGAATTCGATTAAAAATCCATTATCAGGTCGATTGTGCGTCGCGGAATTGCTCGATGGAACTGTTCAACGAGAGACGAGCTTTTATTTCCGACTTGTCGACGATACGTCGTCCTGCACGTCCGAACTTTCGCGATCGCGATAATAATGACAAGCTGGCGGATAACGAGCTGGCCGGCGGGTCTTCGTAATTAAACGCGACACGAGAACAGAGAAGTGTCATAGAAGTCGATTCATAGCCGTGAGAAAAAAAGAGAGTTCCCTTTCCCGTTCAAAGCTTCGCAATTGCGAACTTGGGGATGCAATTCGAACTCGATAACAGAAAGCACCACGTAAATATCCACATAATTCCCTTTTCCATTTCCCTCCCCCCTTTTTTTTTAACAATTAGAATGTTATGTTCTCTCTTGCATCCTATTTTTCTGCGTTATCGAGTTCCCAAGAGGAATAAAACAGCAATATCTAGCATCGATGTCGACCCTCACGTCTTTTAAAAATCACAAGAGATAAGGATCTCCCACTTATGAAAAATCAGGTCACGTTTTAGTGGTCTGATTTTTAATAAGCGTCTCAAATTGAATAATTCTCAAAGTCCTTCGGAACAACGAGCGAAAAAAGATTCGCTTTATTCACATGAAAGTTCATTTCCAATTATGTTTCGATAAAACTTCTCAACGGGCGAGTTAAGAGGTGTGCGTTGAAGTAGATCAATTTCATTGCCATGAGTATTCCACTGTTAAATTGAAATGCCCTCGTTCTCCCGTAATCGTAACGCAGTGGGAACTGGAATTCCCACAGCGAGGAAAGTTCCCAGAGGTAAAATAAAGGGACTTGCATTCGTTGCGTTCCGTTTCATTTCTCACCTCGTTATCTCTAGAATTCATGGCAGACAGAGGAAGATGGAAAGAGGGTGAAAGGGGGAAGGAGAAAAGGGTTAAGCGATCGCAACGAGTAAGTCTGACTTCGTTGCGGCTCTTTGATGTCGATCTCGAAGATAGCAAAGTCAAAAGCCTCTATCGGGAACGACACTGTCTCTCTGAATAACGTCTGATTTTGTACACGCGCCTACATATTAAGGAGAAATTAATGGCCCGCTGATACACTTTTCTTCTCGTCAACGCAACGGGAGGAAACCACGATTGCTGTAAAATACGAAATAGGCGCGCCGTGCTATTAATATCACATCGAGACGAAAAAGGGGGATTGTCGCCTAATGTGCCCTGGAAATAAGTAATCAATAAATCATATAAATCTCTTTACGATTGGTATAGCTTTTTAATGACTCCCACATCATCCCAGTTTTTAAATGAAAAAATAATGGCCTCATAATTTAATCACTCATTTATCCGTTTCTTCGAATTTTTAGATTTTTAGAATTTTTTAAGAAGTAAAATTTAGAAGAGACATTTTAGAATCTTTTGTTACTTTTTAATATCCTATGTTACTTTTATTTTTTAAATGTTTAAATGTTTACGGTGCTCGATCGATTTTTCGTCTTTTCAAGATGGAATGCAGTACATCTTAAGATCCTTTGAGAATCTAAGTTCAGGCCAAAGGGCTGTGATGCCATTGCATACAATGTGCTATCCTTCGCCTTCGTGCATAGTAACAATGTAACACGGTAATAAACTGCACTACACAACGTTGTTGATACATAATGTAATGGCGTGTTACCTTGCTGCTAAGGACAAGAAAGGGGTAGCTACCCCGCAGGCAGCTAATTGCAACAGCGCGCTTTGTCTACCCTCTCCCCTCTCCTCTCTCTCTCTATCTCTCTCCCTCTTTCTGCCTCTCTCTTTCTCTCTCTCTCTCTGTCTCTGTACGTTACATTACATTATCGAGAATGCCAACTTTGTTTTGAGATTGAGCTTCCATCCATTTATTCTGAACTAAATTGATCTTGCATCTAAATTCTCTTCTAAATAAATTATATTTTGTTCAAACATTTGTGGAAATAATATTAAATTAAAATAAAGTATCCCCTGAATCAAGCAAATAGCAGTTTATCATATACCTTTTTCAACTAATGAGAGTTTACGGAACTAACGAAGTGATATCCACAAAAACTTTGGAAACCACTAAGTCACATTGACGTTACACTCCATGATACGTTTAAGGGTGGTGAACACACGTGTGAGTAAACTAATGGTATTGGACTATTGTGTTATCTATTGTGAACATGCAGCTCAATTCCAAAGTAGATGTGTTCTCGCGTTCCGCTTCGGCCAATCCTGGAACATCGTGGAAATCCCTGATGATACTAAGAATCGCACTATAATACGATTGTACGAACTAACGAATCGAGAAACCGAAAATCCAAGAGAAGAATCGTGAGAAAGGATTGAAATGCTGGCGAATCGAGACAAGAATTGGAGGATCTCTTCGCAAGATTTTTATCCTCATTTTCTGAAATACACTTTCACGAATCTCCATTTTTTCGGAAATTTTGATATTTAAAGCTTCTGATGCTTGATATTTCAAAAGAGAAAGTGAAAATTTAAGGAAATAAGGATCGTATTTATTTTGTTCGATCGATCAATCGAATAAACTTTAAATTAATTGGATATGAGTGCAAATTTTTAAGATACTGTTTCCCTCTTTCTTTCTCTCTTTCTCTCTCTCTCTCTCTCTATCTATCTATCTATCTATTTATCTATATATCTATCTATATATGTGTACGAGCAACAATCTGGGGCGAACGTCACATGATCGATGGGAATTAAATTTGATGCTAAAGAGAATGTAACGGAGGAATGCGGATGCGATTACAAAGCGTACTCCTGATAATTTCATTGGCTCTTTTGAATATGCATTCTCATTGCATACCTCTAAGTTAATGAAAACGATCATTTGTATAGAACACATTTAAAATTAAAGTTAATTATTATACAATGTAATTGGTACAAAGCAATAAAGTTAAAATAAAATCGAAATAAATGCATGACACATACGTTAATTAATACTGTTGCAGTCGACATAAAAATCCAAAAACATACACGGGCAATATAACAAAAAGGAAATATAACATGCAATCTGAATGATACTTTAAATAAGCGCGAACATTTACACGAAAATTTTCCCTAGAATTAACAGAATAAAAACATAAATGCATATATAACATATGGAATACATTCCATTTATTTTAACATATAAAATATATACATTTCATTTAACTATTAATAAATAATACCCACAGAGGTTAAACTATTCTGTGTAATAAAATGAAACAAATAAAATAATAAGTTGCGTGCTCGGTTATATATGTTATAAAAAATTACAAAAATAAATTAATCAGTTGGCCTTTGAGAGACTCAAATAATACTTTATTAGTGTATAATTGATTAATCTTTGGACACCTTGTACCTTTTCGATATAAATTGACACACCCGATTTTTCCCCAATGCTTTTTCCATCGCTTATAACTTTTTTTATTAGTGAAGATGCGTACATTTGCTTGGTTCCGTTATTTTCGATTGAAAAAAAATGTTTTATATAAATACATTTTATATAAAAATATGTTCTTTTTTATGAAAGTTATAAACAATTGAATTGGATCGGATATGCCATACGCCAGTGTATTGTTTCCGTAATGAGATATTTAAGAATCAATATCCATTTCTACCTATATAGATTAATTTTAATCTTAGAACTCTTGAAAAAATTGAAAAGTAAATTAATTAAGATTAATTAAGATTAAAATTATTCTACATTTGAAAGAAAATTATTCTACATAGAAATGAACATAAGTCACTTTAAACTTTAATTCGATTATATTCTTCTTCGAAACTTAAAATAATTTTTTTATTCATGATCGCTACAAGATTTAGCAAGCAATATACGGTGGAATCACGTTATTAGCGCCGTATTCAACAATTTCTCTTCACATGCGAGATCTATCGCAATGACACGACTCGCGATCGGCAAAGTTATCAGACAAATTGCAAATAAGCGTAAAATCGCCGTAAAGCTGCTCAGAAGCAGCTTTTCCATAACGAGCTTTTGATATCGAGTCGGCTAAAGATATTAGAAAACTGAAACACTTCTCCGCGCTGTAAAGCGCACTTCTGATAACAACACCAATCCTCGTGTCCGTTTGTTGCCAAAGCGAGAGAGACGGATGCCCTCATGAGTAGAGGGGATTAATTAAGCCTTTCTGTGCGCGGAAGTATTCAATTTTATTGGAAACCAACACTACGGAAATTGATTATCCTGCGTTGACGTTGTTATTACTGCTTACTTTATATGGGAGGGATGGAGGGTTGAAATCGCGAGCCGTACTTGTGTACAACGGATGTTTAAAGCGCCCAGATTACACCCCGATTACGATTATGGAACGAAGCTGAAGCTCGCGCGATGCTCGCTGCGAGCGAGCGTGTAGCTTAAAGCTATTTGCGATACAAAGCGATATAGTGGAAAACTGTGACACGTATGCGCTGGCTTTCATCTATGAGCCCTTTGAGGCAATTTGGAATCGATTTCTCTCCAACGAAAATGTCGAAGGGATTGCTCACAATAAAAAGTTTTTTAATTTTTCACATTAAATATCTACGATCGATTCTCCAATTATATATCTGTCGAAACAAAGCTCTATTCGGTAGAGGAACTAAAGAAAAGATGAAGTTTCGTTATATTTGAGACTCACATCTTGAGAAATTTTTTATTGTTATAACACACGGAAAATCCATGGCGAGCGCGACCCCTTCAAAGACTCCGTCGGGAAAAAAATTCGATAACTAAGTGAATATTGCACTCTGTACAATTGCAGTTTAAAAGCGCACACTGCGTGTGTATCTGTGTATATATATATGTGTGCGAAGAAGATAAGAGACTATCTCGCGCAGATTGTAACCAAAGGCATAAGAGCATGGACTGCGTCATCCATATCGAAATATACGAAATGTGATCAACAAAAACGAGAGAGGAGCGTGAAGATGACAAATCGCTCTCTCTTTCCAAGATACTGTGATTGGTTGAATAGAAAGAGATAGAAACTGGCCGTCTTCGCGTCCTATCTCTTTCATTTTTGTCGACAATTTTACACACGGATGGTGCTTTATGTTTTTGATTACGACATGCATGACGCAGTTTCTCAGATACCCTCGAAGTCACATACTCACTCTATGCAGCGAATCAACGTGCAGCCATTAGCAAGCCCGAGGAAGCCTTGGATCCGCCAGGAAGCAGCGGCGAAGCTTGGCAATCGAAACGATGGGTCGGCATCGAGGACGCCGATCCGGGATGCGCGAAAGCGATCTGGAAAAGCGGGGCGCGGTCGGACGAACGACTGATCCTTCTCTTTTCCCTTTCACGATTGCTCTCGAGATCGTGATGCGATTCTTTTCTCTTTTTTTCTTTATTGACTACTGAATACGACAAACACGCGAGATTTCGTTATCAGTCAGAATTGACGTGCGTTTTAATTGCGACAGAGAACAAGCTTATCGCGAAATACGAATTAAAAGGCCAAAGTGTCAATTGAATTCTCCAATTGCTGGCGGAAGCCTTATCGACAACGGCATCGACTGGGGTCGACCCGCTTTCTCGTGCGTCACCCTCGTGCAATCAGTCGAGAACATGTTGCGCTTCTGGCCGAGCATCGGGCCGAACGTAACGCGAC
>NW_017305601.1:525914-531101 GCF_001594115.1 Trachymyrmex septentrionalis | reverse complement strand
CCCACCCCGCCCGCCGAAGAACGATCGTATTAGCGGCGCTTCCGGAAAGCGGTGTGTACTCACTCGTTTTGTATGGTGAGCATGACTGCAGGTCGCAGCGGCGATGTCCGCCCTCGCCTCTCGTTCCTCGATCTCACTCTCACGATTCGATCCCGAATTGGTTGCTGGAATCGGGGTCTGAATGGCACGGGCACAGCCTCGCGAGCCTATTATCTCATAGAAGAGCCGGCAGTCGCTGCTCGCTCTGTCCATTCAGCCGCGACATAAAGGTGCGAGCGCTTGGTAGGGGACCATCATAAAAACCTCTCTCAATGGGTGGTGAAAACTACAAAATTAATGCGACGACGGTCTGCAATCGTCGGTCACGAGCCGCGACGACGATCAAAGTGGCCACTCTCGACCGGGTGCCACTTTCGCGCGACGGGTCGCAGAGTCGGTGTTTGAAGGTAAATGCCTTCTGTGATGCGCCCGTCGCCAATCCGCGTCGTTATGTCTCGCAAAGAAGCTTTTTCATCGAACAAAACATCAAGGTGTCTCGGGAATAAAATCTACATCTTTAAAGCTTCCATTTCTTTATAATTCTAACACCTGACTTTTTGACGAAGAACAGAAATTATTTGCTAATCTAGACTTTTGCGACATGATTTTCTTATACTCTATTTATATCCCATTTTGATTGTTATATTTGGATTAATATCGTTCAATTTATGTCATGATTCCAAATGCAGAGATTATTTTACATGTCATAATTGGCGATTTAAATTATGTCGAGCATTCTCGAAATTATTTACTGATAAAGTTAATAATACCTGCGTCCTAGATATCTCTTCACGATTTTAATAACAGATTTTTAGACGTGAAAAATATTGTTTTAAATTATAGTAAAAACAACACTTTTAATTTTATTAGTTTAATATTCGAAAACAAACTTTTGCTAATTTGAAATAAATCGTTTCGTCGAGAATTTTTGTGGTAAATCCTTGTTTTCACACTGCAACTTTGAAATATCTAACGTCAAATAAAAAAATTGTTCAATTAAAGTTGTAAAGAGCGCACTTATTAGAAATAACACATCGTTATTAAAAAAAAATATCGCAGAAAAGTATTAGTGCTAATACTAGAGCTCGCCTGTAAGTTGTTGTTGAGTGTATTTAAGTGGCTTTTAAATCTAATGTCGTGGTAGAGAGTCAGTGAGGCTTGAAAGCAGAATCCTATTTAAGGCACATTTCCGGTGCACAAAAATATCTTCAACTGAGAAGGAACAGTAAAAATTCCAAATAATTAAGAATTTAAGAAACATGCTCTTATAAAGAATAACACGAGAAGAATTTGCTATAAATATTTAGATTACTTATAGAATAGTAATAACATACATTGATATATTTATTCGCAAATTAATCAGAGAAAGAGAGAAATATATATCTTAAACAACTGTTTTTATGCACTTTGAAAATTAAACAATAATTTTTATTTTTACATATACATCATTAAAATGAATACGATTTAGATTGTTGTTTTATGCGTATCATGGAACAAATATACAAAAAGCAATTAAACTTAATACTTTATCCATCCGATATGCTTGCAGTAACCTTTTAGCGAATGTTATACGTACACGCGTGGTAGAAATTCAGCGGTGCATATCAATTAATTAATTGCTGGATGAATTGATCCATTGACAATATCGCTGCCTGTGTTAGGGTTCAATTAGTGATTGGATTCATAGGTTTGGGACATAAATGGTGACACAATTTATCAAATAATTGAAATCCAATCGATAACAACGGAAAAAAGCAAATTGTATTAATTGCGTTTGGTAAATTAATGTTTTGCTACTCTTAATTGAAAAAAATGTATTTATAGAATAACGATTATTAAACAATCTTAATTAAATCGGATTACATAAAATTGATATAGTGTGTAAACTGTATAAATTGCATTAATCTAGAAGACATTTTAATTTTAGAAAAGATCGAAGAGAATTTTTCCGTTTCAACGGAATTGGCATGTCTGCATCGAGACTTCTTCGATGTAGCATAATTAATCATCGCGTGATTTAAAGATACAAGAGGAAATCTCTATGTATCAAGGGATATATTATAGGTTTTCCATTTACGCCCACGCCACCAAATGACGTTGGTTGTTCCAGTTTCGAAGTATTGATACACGTCGATAAAATTATGTCGAGCGGCTGAGATTTTTTCCTCAAGTTTCACGCGCGGAGAACATCCATAAAATCATGTCGTGCCGAGCTTTCGGAGGGGAAATGACGAAACTTTTATAAGCGCCTCGAACTCTTATTCGAACGATCGGGAATGCAAATATTGTGTATGACTAAGCGCGTCCTGTATCCTATTTTCTCAAGGATGTGCATCAAACTCGACTGATGTCAAGCATGTTCTTCATTCAAAGATTTTAAAGATTATGAATTGAGATGAATCGAGATGTAACTCAACACATTCTGTTTAAGACGTAGTGGAGATGAGCATCCTGAACTCAGGAAAGATTTTCTTGTACAGTATAATCTCTTCTTCTTACACGCAAAGTTTATCAGATGAAAAATTGATACGCTATTAATCGAACGATCTTCACATTTACCGATAAAATCTTTCTCGGCAGACATTAACGTCTTTGAATATCAAATTTCAACAATATCTCAATAACTAAGATTGAAAAGATTTCAAAGACAACGTTACTTTAAACGAAGAGTATCAGTCTGCCAAGTTTCGATAAATATTTCGGTAACCAAGATTTAAAAAAAAAATTCATCTAAAGACAACGTTACTTTAAACAAAGAGTATCTAACGTCTTTGCGCTGGTTTGAATATCTTTCATAAGGAAAAATCGAGAAATTCGCGCTTGACGTTTGCAGTCCTGGTGACATCTATCATGTTAATCCTATAGTTTCATCCCGTCGACGAACCGACGACAATCAGATGCAGAAGGACAAATGCTTCCGGCACGTCCGCGCAACTTGTTGATATTCACGCCTCTACGTCGAGTTTATCGATAGCTATGGCCGATAGTTCGCGGACTATCGAATGGTTCTGACGTTATCACTTCCGCTCCGCCAGCCTCTGCAGACTCCGGCCGCGCGCCACGCAAATGATAACGACGTCATAATATCGATAACAAAAATAACGGCAAGGCCGCCCGCTACGAGACGAGAATCGGCGAAGTATGCATCGTCGGGAGAAAGAAGGATTTGTTGGCGGCTAATTAATGATTAACAGAATTTAATAGGATTAATAAAAGGACGTTTGTTTCCTCAAACGACGTGTCGCAAAAGCAACGCGGTGATTTTTTTTCCTTAATTTCTCGATAAACGACCGCTATTTTGCATGTTGCATTTTATTTTTCAAAAAGTCCATTAAAATACTCTTTTAATTTATACCGTTTAATTTACACAGTGTAATTAAACTAATGAAATCTTGTTACAGCAAGCTCTATTTATGAAACTAATTATCGTATGTTTAGTTATGTAAAGGTACTATTAACATAACAGTTTAATTTAAAATAATACAATATAATATAATGCAAACGTAAAGATATACATTTTGTCAAAGATTAATGTAATTTGGGAAAGAGTTCTATATGATAATTACAACGTGCAGGTTAGATAGAATACACAAGTAGCAAGACAAGTAGGAAAACGTAGTCGGTTTCTCGTTAATTAAACTAGAATTCCTGGATCACAACTATGTGGATGTGATCTGATCCATGCAACTCAGACATGTCCAACTCATAGCACTCCTATCTAATGTTCTCTCTTGTCCGAGTCGGACAACGAGGTATAAATTATTATGCATTTATGTCTCACAAGGTATAAACTGAGAAGCAACGAAGCGAAATCCAATTATGATGTTGAAGGATGAGATGATGTTCGCAGCGTTCATCTTCCTTTCTGGGTATCTCCATGAAAAAGTTAATTGTATCAATATAATTGCGATTAATAATATGAATGTTTGATTATTTAGCACTAAATTCATTCTTCAAATCATGTAATGCTGACTACTAGGAATTAATTCACGGATATCCGTATTTTTTGCCATAATTAACACGCAGAATGTTTTGCGATTTGATGAATTAAAATTTTTCCTTAACGAAAAATTCAATTGATCACAATGTTATTTCGATAACTTCCTTGAAATATAAATTTAGAGATCTATCGAGCAGAGTTTAAAATTAAATGGGTAACAATATGACACTATCTGTATACCTCTAAATCGCAAGACATAAGATATTCTATAAGAAGTTTGTCCTTAATCGACCGTGACGCAAAATCCGTTTTGTCGTTTGTGTCTTACGATAGGAGTGCCTCGTATGTCGGTTTATTCCCGCTTGTGTTTCTCAGGTACGGAAACTTAGTTAGACCACGGTTAGTTAGGCAATATTGTCGCGAGTGTCTCTGAAAAGTCTCCGCGTCTCGTCTTGACAAAGCGAGGTCTCATAACAACGTTCTTAATAGCGTATGTATGTTACACTCGTTAAAGGTGAATGAAGTTGGGGCGTCATGACTACAAGCTTTCGCGATCACGATTGCAATGGCACCAATAATAGCTAAGCTCTCCAAGACGAAGTTATAATTTTTTCCGAGATACTCCGATTTTTCGTGACAATTCCCGAACCTGTTATCAAATCAAACTTAGAACTACAGCGAACGATAATATATGTAAGGATTCTCATGATTTAAGGATTTCCAAGAAACGCACAAAAGTCAACAAAAAATCAAAACGACTTGATATTCTTTTAAACTGTTCCAACAGAAATAGCAATTGATTGATTACGCGAATGTGTAACATATCTCTATGGAGAATATCATGTGGAACATATGGAGATGAGTTTTGCTTCTAGTTAATTACGCGATACGCGTTATGCAATAAATCTGTGCCATAAGCACTATAAATTACAATAATACTTAAAAACAGCCCGTACACAATGAATTTACTGCCGCCCGTTGTTATGAATATCGCAGGAACAATAACGCGAGAAAAATTTACCGGAAACTTTCAGAATAGATATAATATCTCTCTTTTTCTCTTAAATATCCAATTCAATAAATTTTATGGTATTATTATACAGCATTATTTTTCTATTATAATGCTTCCCATTACTTTTATATTATTCTGCTATGTTATATTATATATTTTATTACTTCTTGACAAACACACACACACACACACACAC
>NW_017305601.1:524637-525814 GCF_001594115.1 Trachymyrmex septentrionalis | reverse complement strand
ACACACACACACACACACACACACACACACACACACACACACACACACACACACACACACACTTTCTCTTCTACTGTACTCGAAAAAATATAATATGACGTTAAAGATACCATATATTCATAAATAGTAATAACTAAACAGAGAATCTATCGTATTAACATACGAAACATGCATTAAATTGTCGATAATATTAAACATTAATTCATTGATGGACCACCATCAATACTACCGATTTCATATTACATATAAAGGGTTATAAAATGGATTGGTCACGTTTATGTCATACCGAAATTATTAATCCAGAATTGAAAGGATTTAACGCCAACCGACCCACTGATGTAACGCGTTCTAGATATTGTTTTGTATTCAAAAGAATAAAATATCTTTGAGAATACAAAACGGAAGATCTGACACATAATAAATGATCAATGTCGCACTCTAAAAATATTATCTTGTATAAGTAAGAAGGCAACTAGACTAACAGCACTAAAGTAAAGTTTATATTTATGAAAACTTTTATGAGATACAAGGAACGCGTATAATTTCCTTTTGTTATTTCATTAAATATTTTTGAATATTTAAGTTATTATTTTGAAAATTAGATTTATTCCAGATTTTTGTTCTTGATTGTGATACTTTATTGTTTTATTTTATTATTGTTATTTATGCGTCTTGCAATTTTTCTGTGTCAAGTCTCCAAGGTAATTTTCATTTCTTTCTCTTTTGTAATGCAAAAGAGTATCATTTAACTGACTGAAAGTAATGCTGCGTCGAAGCAACGATTCAAATAATTCAAGCAAGTGGACTTTGATAAGAAATCGTCTAATAGTTTAAGAATTAAATCGATCTCAAACTCGTGCGATAACCATCGATGGGCCGGAACGTATCGTGCAAAGACGACATCCAAACGGAGTCACTCTCCAGCCTCCGTGATAGATAGGGCACGTTGGAAGGATCGTGCGTGCACTTTTAATAGAGAAAATTATTCTTACGCGTGTACAATCGAGAAGAATGAGGGACACGTGGTGGAAGCCTCGCGGACTTCGTCCTTTCTCTGTTTCTCTTTCTCTTTATCGATCCCTTCTCCCTGTACCTCTCCTCCTTTTCCTACTCTGTATCTCTGGCCCCAGAGAGAAAGCACTTAAGCCAAAAAAACTTAATTTTTCAGTAGAAGAAC
>NW_017305601.1:523162-524537 GCF_001594115.1 Trachymyrmex septentrionalis | reverse complement strand
GACAAAATATATTTAAATATATACCTAAATATTTTTTAATTCTTTATAGAAAGGTATAATAATGGCATTCGATATTATATTCATACTTTCAATAATATTAAGCTTTACTTGATTTTTATTATGCTGTACTCTCATATATTAAAGTTATAAATATTATTTATGTTTTATTATGTGTGTGTGAGAATTGTATAGTGATTCAAAATGCAATTTATCAATTGCTATCATAATATATACCGGTTTATTATCTTGAACAACAGAATAATAAATAATATAATTAATTATAACTAACACATAAATTTATTACAAATTAATCGGAATTAATCGGGATTATTTGTATTACAAATACAAATACATGAAATCACTTCGTTCAATATGTATAATGTATTTGAACAAAGAAACATTTGCGAATCACTTGTTTTAGAAAGGACAATTTCAAACAGCTTTTGTATCACAGTAAAAAATAGAAAACATAAATGTCAACGTAATTATACAAACGCAAACATCTTATCCCATCTGATATTTTTGAATCGCTGAAATGTGCACTATTCAATCATTTACGAATTTAATTATGTATGCATATGCACAAATATAAATGTATTTAAAGAAGACATTTTGGTAACACGTTGCCCTTTCCAAAACAAATGCTTCCGTTATTGTTATTTACTTGGCGATTGTGTATTAAGTGCTTTCTCTTTTTTCTCTCTCCCTTCGAGATCGAAGATACTAGACCCTTTTCTGCGTATCCGCCTTTCTTTTTCTCGTCCTCCCTTTATCGCTCCCTTTTTTATCCCCGCAAACTAAGCGCGATCGTGTAGCACGCGATCCGACGGAGCAAACAGGTGTTCCCGCGTGGAATGCGCGACTGCATACTGACGCCGCGACGCCGACACGCGGTGGCGGGTCAGGCTCTCCCCTTCGGGGACTCCCCGTTGTGAGCTCCGGTTTCCCTTCGGCGCGCGCGTCCGCAACCCCGAGAGCGCATCGACGATGACGCACCATACGAACTTCGTTCCCGAGCCGGGCGAACAAGAACGTTCTATCCGTTTATGTATGAATATATTCAATATGATTTATTATTTGTATTATATATTTTTAGGCAAAATTTTCTGAGAAAACTATCTAAATTTGTTAAAGCTCGACTTTAATTCTCTCAGATAAATCTAAGATCGGATTGTTCCCTAAGTGAGAACATATAATTTTCAAATTTCAAGCGATTGAAGAATAACTTTTATAAAATAAACTTTTTGCAGCTATGAAGTGCATGTAATTAAAAATTCAATTAATTATGATTTCTAATTTTGCATTAACAAAATACAAAAATACAAAAATTTATAATATTAAAAAAATATATGTATAGGATATCTAATAAAAAAAT